>NC_133363.1:62806661-62875410 GCF_049309525.1 Garra rufa
ATAAGCTTTCTATTGATATATGGTTTGTTAGGATAGGACAATATTTGGCCGAGATACATCTATTTGAAAATCTGAAATCTAAGGATGCAAAAAAATTAAAATACTGAGAAAATCACCTTTAAAGTTGTCCAAATTAAGTTCTTAACAATGCATATTACTAATCAAAAATTACATTTTGATAGGTTTTTTACAAAAAATCTTAATGTAACATGATCTTTACTTAATATCCTAATGATTTTTGACATAAAAGAAAAATCAATAATTTTGACCCATACAATGTATTTTTGGCTATTGCTACAAATATACCCCAGCGACTTAAGACTGGTTTTGTGGTCCAGGGTCACATATATATATATATAAGATATATTTTTGGAATTTTTGCCTTTATTTTGATAGGACAGATCAGAATCGACAGGAAGCGAATTTATGAAATAACACGAAAAGGAGTTATGGGAACAGTCCTTTTCATAAATTTCATGACTTAACTATTATGCCACGCAGAAATGTAGTTTATGTATTTATTTATATTATTATTATTGTTTCTATATATTAATATTAATATAATCAATAATATAAGTAGTATTGAAATGGAATTTCTCTTGTAATTAAAATGAAGATATAGTAACATTTCTAGTCTTTTTGAAAGCTTTATTAAAGTGCATACATGATTTAATGTTCAGTAAGCCTTCTGAATATGTCTCACCAAAAATATGCTTGCCTTTGAATAATTCACAAAAAACATCTTTACATTTCTAAGAAACTACACTGCTGAAATAACACCACTACACCAAATTAATAAAATTGTATGTTTTTGAAAGCTAACTAGTCATTTTTGTTGTGTAACATCCTTCTTAAATGTCTACTGATAACATTTTACCTTCTAGTAAAAACCTCAGTCAGCATAAATGATCACAAATCATTTCCTGTACGAATTTCCTGCAGCGATAAACACGCAATGTTTGTGGGCAGAAGCCAGGCAATAAGTGGCACGCGCCACGTATAAAGTCAGTGTTGGCAGAGTTTCATTGTTAATTCTTCGGATTCATTCTGCATTTTCTAGACTTTCACGTTTAGTGTTCTGCGTCTCGTTACTTCCCTGTCCCTGAGGGCCTCTAATGGACGCAGTGTTCTGGCCGTCTGTGTTCTTTCACTTGGTGTACTTGGTGCCTTTAAACGAATGGTTTGCGGTCATATTGAATTGAGGAGATCTGGCGCAAGGAGATAGTGATCACGTTACGCAAACTTTGTTTGCAATACATCAGGGAGCCTGTGAGCATCTGCCGTGTGCTAATGCCTTCACTAATGTACAGTAAGTGGCTCTGTGGACATGATTTTTCCGCTGGCCTTTTTGCCGGCCGCCATTGAGACGTGCTGAGGCTACGACTCTCTGACCTGTGCTGCTGTCTGAAGACCACAAACGTCATTTACGGTGGCTCACACCCTCTTTATGAGCGTCTAATATTGAAAATATATCCATAATGCAAACAAATGCGTTTTCTCTTGATATGCATACACTGATGGTCGGCTGCTATTTTGGTTTACGTGGTGTTTGGACATAAATGTGTGTTGGCAGTGTGTGAGCACAACCACGTTACAATGATAACAATCCACTCACTCCTTATTTTTAATCCCCATTAAAGGTGCCATAGAATTTATTGATACAATATTTTTAATTGTTCTCTGATATTTACATATAAGCTATATGGCTTAGGTAAGGGCAAAAATTCTCGAGAAATGGTTTTACAGGTCCATTTACAACCCTAGGATTTGTCCCTAGAATTAAATGGTCTGTTTTTACCTTATTTGGAAGGTTCATGAATAATAATGATGAGCTCTGCTCTGATTGGCTGTTTCACAAAGCGGCTCATTTCAGTAGCTCACACAGCAGGCAGGAAACACTTGGAGGAAAATATATATTTACTAATATATTTACTACAGCGGCAGAACTTACCACACATTTGACAAGATTAGATGCTTGTCAGTGATGTTCAGGATCTGTAAATCATTTGCTATCATTCACGCAGTCATCTCTCCTTACTCTTTTTATGTGGTAAGTGAAATCTTATGTACTGCAATGTAACAGCTAGCGCTAGAAAGAAGCTAACCGTGTCCTTTAGTGGCTCATGTTATTTTATTAGAACAGTTATTTGTTTTCCGTGCCTTGAGTACAGACACCACTTAACATCCCTGCACAACCTAAAACATTTTTTTTCCGTGATCTGCCATTTTCGCTATTGTCCTCGCTTTGTTTTTTTTTCCACAATAGCCTAACTTCTGATGATTAGGCTATGCAAATGTTGGGGGCGTGACTATTAATGATCCCGACTATAACGTCATTGTCGACGTTATGTTTCAGTGGTCTTTTGCAAACACCAAATTTATATAAGAAGGAGGAAACGATGGTGTTTGAGGCTCACAGGATGTCATGTCCATGTACAAAATTATTATTCAACTATACCAAGTATATATTCAACTATACAGTTTTCCATTCTATGGCACCTTTAAAAAAATGTCTCATTAGGCATTTCGTTTTAATTCTCTAAGCATTGTGATGTCACACTGCTTAGGCCCCGCCCACGACTCCTGAAAGTCCTGCATTTTCATAGTTTTTGCCCTCGGCGAGTTATCTTCGGTTGTACCATGTCCTCCATTTTCTCCACACTTGAGCAACTGTAACATCAAAAATGTCTCGTAAGCAATCCTGGTGTTCTGTGTTTGAATGTAAGCCCGAACATAAGAGTCTTAATTTTCTCCAAACATCTGAGCCACTGAGGACACAACGGATTTTTTGTCTGTTTTTTGAATGTCACGTCATTATAGTGCTTAGCTAACGTTATAAATGTATTTGTGTGTGTACGTTATCTAAAAAAAAAAAAAGAATGCCTAGGTGGTGAGATTAGTTTGCGAAGTGCTGTTGGTGGCGCTGTCAAATTGGTCTAAAAACAGAACTGAGCCATGCCTATGATAGGTTTCGTCCCAATTTTGGTGTGTTTGGCCATCATTCAGCATAATTCCAATTTAATTGTATTAAGACTCACAGTCTTTTGCCCTTGTCTTTTACTGTTCATAATTTTTTGGTTAACCTCCAAGTTTGTAATTTTGTGATTAATTTCATATCGATTGATCTCAATAGAAGAAAGCAATGGGGAAAATACTGCTGCACCCAGTACTGCTGAAAATGTCATTGCTCATCTATGACTAAATCCCAAATGAATGGATGCCATTATCAAATTAAAGTTTATTTGAAAATATCAGTTGATCAGTAAAATGATGCCCTGTCAAATTATTGTGTAATTAGAAAAAAACAACAATGTAGCCTACTATTGAAATTAGTGTTTTCAGGTAACTTCCTACTAACTAACTTGACTGGGGGAAAAAAGTTGTGCAATCAAAAAACTGTGTTCCTCTTTATTTTGTCAGTGATTGCAAGAAATTGCAGTCTCTTTTATCAGGTGATATTTTTGTACCTTCAATTATATACTTTTACTATCGCACATTCACAGTAATTAAATCTATATCTATATAAAGATACACACTGTTGTTGTTTACATTTCAGTACTACTTTTATTCAGAATGGTTTAATTATTTTGGTCAAAAGTAAAATAATTTATAATATCACAATAGATTTCAATTGAATGCTGTTTTTCTGAGCTTTCCATTTATCAAAAATATACAGAAAAAGTTTCCACAAAAAAAAAAAAAAATGAAGCAGCACAACATTTTTCGACATTGATCAAAATCAGACATGTTTCTTGAGCAGCAAATAAGCATATTAATGACTGCAACTGACAGAATGTTGATCTTTTCCTCCTTAGATTGCCAAGATGGCCATGAACCACAATGAGGTCCTGTCCTTCTCTCCTCTTCTACATGTCACTCCGTCCTTCATCCCAAATGCCCTTTCCAGTCCATCTCTGAATATGTCAGCACAGCATAACACCAACATGTCCTCCGGCACAGCTAGAGGTACTGAGACGATCATGAGCAACAGCAGCGGAGCGGTCGCTGGCGCGGCAATCCTCGGCCTTGTGTTCCTCCTCGGTGTCCCCGGGAACATCTTCATCGTTTGGAGCATCTTGGCCCGAGCGCGGCGTCGCTCCATCACCACCCTCCTGATTCTGAATCTAGCCTTCGCCGACGGCTTCCTCATGCTGCTGACGCCCTTCTTCATGGTGTATTTGGCTAAGCGCAGTTGGATTTTTGGCCTGGCGCTGTGCAAAGTCCTGTTCTACCTCTGCTGTGCCAACATGTACGCTTCAATATTTCTGATCATGCTGATGAGTCTCCACAGGCTGGTGGCGATAGTTTGGCCGAAACGCGTTGGCGCGCTGACAGAGCGCAGGATGCTCATGCGGATGTTGGCGGGACTCTGGGTGCTCGCTCTGGGACTCTCTGCACCTGTTTTGGTTTTCAGGACCACCATCATGGTCAGCAAAGAGCCTCAGAGTCTTGTGTGTGACTGCCACCATCCACAACCACAATATGTAAGTCTTTATTTCAGATCAAAACATAATACATGCACCTCCAAGAAAAAAAAAGCACACAGAGTTGAATGAAGCTCTTTAAGAGACTAATAATTTCACACATAAAGTTCATTTCATGAAAAGTTTCTAAAAAACAAATCCATTTTTAATTAATTTTAACTTTTTTCTTTTGGCCAAAATATGAGTCCATAATCCATAATAACACATCCTCCAGTGGAAAAAGTCGTCTTCTGTTGTTCCTCTCACATCAATATCCACCCACATATTATTGTTTGGACTGTTTGTCTTGTAAACATCTGTTAGTGTCCCCTACAACAGGTTTAAATGCATCTAAGTTCAGAAAAAATAAAATACAAATTTACCAGGAGAACACCAACAAAAAGCATGCAATTTTTAATGGGGGACTTCCCTCGAAATGCGATTGGGTTAGTTTTGGTGGCAATTGGGTGGGTTTTGTTTTGAAAACCTGGCAACCCTGAGCACTTTTACAAAAAAAAAACACTTCACGGAACTATAATGTTCGGTACCTTAGCCGAGCGCTAACATGACTAACTAATGAAACAACACAGTTCATAAACCAAATTAAGTCCAAGTTACATTCTTTATTATTGAACAGTAATTAGAACAACAAACAATTAGAACAAGGACAACAGTCTACATTAATCGACACATTTTTAAGAAATAATGGGTTAAAGTATCACTCGTACTTACTGGTTGTGGTTTGGAGACGCTTGGTGATCCAAATAAAGAAGATTAGAAGAAAGGCATGATTAGAGTAGCAGTCTTCTGTAAAATGATGAGCACACAACTATAGGTTCGAATTGTATTGCATTGCTGTGGTATCGTGGAAAAAAAATATTTAATGATTTACGATTCTGAGTCGACTCGTTCTTTTGAGAGACAACAATGTATAATGCACTTTTTTGATTGACAACTTTGCAGACACTTTACATTGAAGGATAGCCAAGTTACAAACTGCAAAAATATATTTTTTGAAAACCAATATGACCTGCTTTTTAAGCCTTAAGCAAGATTTGCTTATTGTAAGAATGTTTCTGTTCTTGTAGAAGCATCTTTGGTTGCTTCTGTTCTGGGAATGTCTCTATCAGTTTTGTACATCTCGACCTTGCAATGGAAATTTAGCTTGGGAAAACTCTTCAGGTTCAGGCTGCAAGGAAAAGGCAGTGTGAACAAGGTCTGGGCTGTAATTGGGCCTTTCTGAGTTATTGAGGTTCTGATTTTATTATCGTTCTCATGTTTATTTGGCAGTTTGAAACTTCCTCTCTGCAAAGAGCTTCACCACATCAAGACATTGTCAAGCTGCATGAAGTTCTTGCCATAAAACATTTGGCAGAAAACTATAATTTTCTTGTGTGTAATGTGTCCAACAAGCCTTGTGGCCGAAATATTTTCTATAACAAGATCAAGAACAAACTCCAAATATCTACAAGTGTTTGTTCATGGCTTTGTGATTTCATGCCAGTGTTGTTCATTTGTAGGAGGTGATGCAGTACAGTATGGAAACATTGCTGGCCTTCTTACTGCCATACGCCGTGATCATAGGCAGTTACGTGTGCATCCTACGCAGGATCCGCAAGACGCGCTTTCGCAGACGCATACGCAGCGAGAAACTCATCCTGGTGATCATAATCACCTTCGGACTGTTCTGGCTGCCGTACCACATCATAAACATGGTCCAGGTGTGTGTCTGTCCATTAAACACTGCATTTCTCCAATGTGAAAGCATCCTAATCATGTTTGCATCACACAGGTGGCTGCTGCTTTACATCCAGATTCTTCAGTAAAAGAAAGGTGAGCAACTTAAAGGGTAAATTAACTCATTTAGTTTTAAAAAGTTTGACATCGAAAGCTATGCGTCAAAATGATTAACAAATTCTGCTGTAAAGCACCAGACAAGAGCGTCATTATATAGTTCAATAATCCTGCTAAACTGCTCTTTTATAGCATCCCTAATATTTAAACTGCAAAAAAAAAAAATGCTTTTCTTAGTTTTTTTGTCTTGTTTCCAGCTAAAATATCTAAAAGTTCTTAAATCAAGAAGGATTTTCTAGATGATCAAAAAGTATTGTCTTGTTTTAAGAAAAATAAGTCAAAAAAGTCAAAAGTAAGTGCATTTTTGCCAATAATCTGCCAATGGGTTCAGAAAAATCTTGTTTGAGAATTTTTTTTTTTTTTGCTTGTTCTAAGCAAAAACTCACTTAATGTTGACTTGTTTTTTTCTGAAATCAAGACAACTTTTACTCTAAAAATTCCTTCCTAATGTAAGAATCTTTAGACATTTTGGCTGGAAACAAGACATCTAAGTAAGAAAAGCATTTTTTTGCAGTGTAAGCATTAACACCAACCAAATGTTCTTCCTCCGACAGGCTAAAAACCATCAGGACAAAGCTCAGGGCGCTCACCTCCACCGTGGCCTTCGTCAGCAGCTGCATAAACCCAGTCCTGTACACCTTCGCCGGAAAGTCGTACATCCGACGGGAGGGTCTGGCCTTCATGGCGCGGTTGTTCGAGGGAACAGCGCTGGATACGACGCGGAGGATCCGGCGCAGCAACCAGAACAGCCGCGACCGAGAAAAGGAGACGGATGAGGGAGAAAGTCTCAAAGACAAAGACTCCGATTCTACCACTACTGCTAACTTGAATTCGACTATTAAAGTTCTGATGCAGAAAAACGGTAAGTGAGTGTTTGGCTGCGGCTTGTGGCAAGAAACTCAATCTAGAGTGAGAGCGTTGGGCTGTGCGTTGTTCCAGTGTTGCACGTGGGCAAATCAGGACAGCCTGCTTTGTTAAAGGATGGAGTGTACATTATGAAATAAAAACTTTGTACCAAGAACAAAAAGCCCAGTGCCTAACCCACACCATCACCGAGGACTGAGGACTGAGGCAGCCACAGGGGTTTAACCTGGACTAATGGGCGAAACAAGGAACAGGTTCTAACTGTTAAAATCATGGAAAAGGAAGTCCACAAAACATCTGGAACACTGGAAGATTTGTATTTATTCCAACACATTCTTATGTTTGTCCAGTGGAGGGCGTCAGGCAGCTGAGAGACAGATGAACCATTCAGGAAGTCCACCTGCATGGATGGGTCCAGTAATTCAAGACTGGGCGGGTTAATATTGGGTCGAGTACTGATTTAATAGGGAACCCAATGTTCAATTCCTTTCTTTCAAAATAAATTTCCATTGCTTTTCCATACCATATCATTCATGATTCATGTTTAAGGACTTAACTATTATTTACTATGTAAATACTTTACAACTGTGTTGTTAGAAATTAGAAAATGTATAGTTTTCCATTTCACGACAGCTCCTGATTTTCCAGTGAACCCAGATGAGAGTAAAAGAAGTTGAATAAGGGTTTAATTGAAACTGTGTTGTAATAACATTATCGGTTAAAGGTATGCGTTTTTTTTTTTTTTAATGAAAGGTCTAATGTGAAAGGTTTTATTCATTTGTGAATTTTTTTATTTTTATTATTTAGGCCACTACGACATCAGTCATATTAAATGTGATCATTTATACCAGTGCATGTCGGCATGTGTATTCGTGTTTGTGTTTTGGAATTATAGTGAGTTTGAGAGATGAAATTAAACACGGAAGCACTTCAATTATGATCCATTGTAAATGTGTAAATATCAGCCGTGTGTTTTTAATATATGTGACCCTGGACCACAAAATCAGTCTTAAGTAGCACGGGTATATTTGTAGCAATAGCCAAAAATACATAGTATGGGTCAAAATGATCGATTTTTCTTTTATGCCAAAGCTCATTAGGATATTAAGTAAAGATCATGTTCCATGAAGATATTTTGTAAATTTCCTGCCGTAAATATATCATACTGTACATTTTTGATTAGTAATATGAATTTCCAAGAACTTCATTTGGACAACTTTAAAGGCGATTTTCTCAATATTTAGATTTTTCTTTGCACCTACAGATTCCAGATTTTCAAACAGTCGCATCTCTGCTAAATATTGTGATATCCTATACATCCCTTTTGACTGGTTTTGTGGTCCAGGGTCACATATGCCATGTAGACTTGAGTGTGCGTGTGAGCTGATCAACAGTTTAATTGTTCAGATTGTAACATAAACAGTAATGATGAAAAATATTAAGAAATGTAATAAGAAATGAGGAAATGAAACAATGATTCTTAATAAATCAATTCTTTGACGTCGCAGTTATCTGTTAAAAAAAAAAAATTCTGTTAATCATTTGGTTATTTACAGGCAATGGAACCAGAGTTCTCCAGTTAATTTGGTCCACTTTACATGAGGACATATTGTTAAGGCCTGGCTTTCTTTCTTTCTTTCTTTCTTTCTTTCTTTCTTTCTTTCTTTCTTTCTTTCTTTCTTTCGAGGGAGGCTACTAAAGGAAATAGAAGTGTGAAGTGATTATTCACATGAGGCAACATGTCACTGTGAAGCAGCATGAGTTTTGCGCAAGCAGCGTTGTTGGTCTCTGAGGCCGTATTAAATGATGTGGGATTGGAATACAATTATGTGGAGCTATTTGTGCTTGCAGTGCACAAATGCATAAACAAAAGCTTTGTCTGTTTCATTCAGATCAAAATAAACTCTTAAGCACTGGAGGATTAGACAAATGCATTTGGCTGATGTTGCGTGTTGAACGTCCATCCTGGTTGCGACAGTCTAAGAAATGGAAACGGTCACACTCCCTTGTTATGAAAACAATGTTGGGCAATTGGAAATCGAAGTATTACACACACGCACACACACACACACACATACTGCAGTTATCAGTATGGTTACAGCAGGCTTCCTTAAATCAATTAAAATAAAACAGAAAGAGTGTTAGAGCAAGAAATACATGAATGCAACTGAAAGAAAGGATACCTAAACAAAATGTACAAAGTCACACCAATATCTTTTCTTTTTGTGCATATTAAGTGTTCTTTGCTCTTTCCTGTCTGGGGCAATTGGTTGTTTCTCAAGAGCTGCATGTGAAGAGGAAGCGATGACGTTCAATACCACCACTATTTAAAAGATGGCAATGATAAGGAGACTTCTGAGACAATATTTATGACTGAGTCTATACTGCCGGCCCACGCTACTGCGCTGCGGAAAGTTTTACAACTAATTGAGGTAAGGCTCTTTGAAGTGCATTCATGATCTGTTTGTCTGTGTGTATAGCCTATAGTGTCCAAATGAGGCGTTCTACAATATAACATCAAGCATTTTGGTATTGAGAGTAAATTGGACTTAGTGACTTTTTTGCCTAAACGTAAAATCTATAATAGTCGATTTTCACAAGAGTGTGCTTTGTATTGTTCTTCAATAACTTTACAACATTTAACATTGCTAGAGGAGCGAAGCATCTTATCAGTCATAAATCTGTAAAACATGGTTAACACCCCTAATCAGCAGGAAACGCTTCATAAAATATGACTGCCAACATAACTTAAATTAAAACATAAAGTCATGATCAAATCTATAACAATAACTTTAATCAAAATCATAGTCACCAAAGGAAAAAAAAAAAAAATCAAGTAGGTCACCATAAGGATCGAGTAAAAAAAAAATGCAACCATAAGCATATTTTAATTAGGCAAGGATGTCAGTGTAAGGGTTTGTGGTGTGCTTGAAAAACAACACATCTCAGTGTTTCTTCAGCGTTTCGTGTCACGCATTTTGTAGTAAGATATGGGAAGTTAAGCTTAGTTAAGCACAAACTCCAGACTCCTGCATGTTGTGGTGCATGGACATTTTCTTTATAATAAAGTAAACACAAACATCAACTCTGCAAGCTCAACGTGTTTTATGACACATACATATAAAAAATCCCAGTCATATTGTGGAATTTGGTGTTTATGTGGATTTACGGAAACCAAAAGGGGAACTGCTCTTTGCGTTGGGTAATATCACTACTGCCAACACAGCAGAAAAAAAAAATACTATTTATATGGATATACATTGATGCATTTTGTTGTTTTCTCCCTTCTCTGCTTACTTTCTCTCCACAGCAAATACGAGAAGCAACACCGTAACTTTAAACCAAATGGCCACTCTTGTTCCTGCGAATACCTCAGTCCTATCCGGACCAAATCAATCTTCCATCGCGCCCGCCGCGCCTTCCACACCATCCATGCCCCTGTCCCATCAGATCGGGATTGCTATCCTGGTCATCGCTTTCGTGTTCGGTTTTCCCGGGAATCTGTTCGTGGTGTGGTCGGTTCTGTGTCGAGTGCGTCGCCGCTCCGTCACGTGTCTGCTGATCCTGAATCTGGCCGTGGCGGATGCGCTGGTTCTCCTGAGCGCTCCGCTGTTTCTCCGGTACCTGGCGGGAGACAGAGGCTGGGAGTTTGGATCCGCCGTGTGTAAGACGGTCCATTACCTGTGCTGCGTCAACATGTACGCCTCCATCTACCTGATCTGCCTGATGAGCTTGGACCGCTGGCTGGCCGTCACAAAGCCGTTTCTATCTCAGAGGTTGAGGACTAAGAAAAGGCTCCTGTCCTTCATGTTGGGGATCTGGGTGATGGCTTTTCTGATGGCTTTGCCGATGCCGTTCTACCGGTACGTTTTTTTTTTTTTTTAAACACAAATCACACTTTCTTTAAGCAGTTACAGTGCCTTGCAAAAGCATTTTTTTTCCACATTTTGTTTTGTTGCAGCATTATGTTAAACTGCTTTAAAGTAGTTTTTCCCCACATCCATTTACACTCCATACACCATAATAATGACAAAGCAAAAATCAGATTCGCAAATTTAAAAAAATTGTTAAAAATAAAACACTGAAATAAGTAGGCCTACATTGCATATATTCATACCCTTAACTTAGTACGTAGTTGAAGCACCTTTACAGTCTCAAGTCTTTTTGGGTATGATGTGACAATTATATCTGCCATTCTTGGCAGTTTGGATGGGGGCTGGCAGACGTTTTCTAGAGTCCAGTTGTTCCGGTCGTCTTCCATTATGGATAACGCTTCTGTAAACCTTCAATTCAGCAGATTTTTTTCTGAACTCTTCCCTAGATCATTGCCTTAACGCAAGTCTGTCACTGAGCTCTACAGGCAGTTATCTTAACCTCAGGACCTTTTCTGAGAGGTGTGTGTCTTTCTAAATCAGACTCATTCACATGAATTTGCCACAGTTTAGCTCCACTCCAAGTGTAGTAACATCTAGAAGCAATATGAATGCTTCTGAGCTAAATTTCGAGTGCCCCAGAAAGGGTATGAATACTTATGCAACGGGATATTTTCTTTTTTTTTTTTTTCTAATACATTTGCAAAGTTGTTACAAACCTGTTTTGTGCTTTGTCATTATGGTGTATGAGATGTAGACGTGGGAAAAAAAGTACTTTAAAGCAGTTTAACATAATGCTGCAACAAAACAAAATGTGAAAAAAATGAAGGGGTATGAATACTTTTTCATGGCACTGTACATCAGTCAAGTACAACAATTACAACAGCAGAATCATAATATGGCCTTGATGGACTGGCTGATGGATCCGCTATTCATAACTTCTATAACCCCCCCCCCCTCCTAAAAAAAAAAAACGAAATAAACCTACTTGAGGCTGTGACAAAGCGACCGTTGCATTTCATTTGATGTCAATAGGGACGCATGATCTTGAAAAAAAAAATAATAAAAATAAAATATATATATATATATAATATATATATATATATATATATGTATATATATATATATATCAAATTTTCTGGGATTTTATCGATAACGGTATTGATAAAGATAATTAGACAATATTATGCAGAATGTGTTATTGTGCGTAAACTACTGACTCCTGAATTCTTTGATCCCCTTCATATTCTGTGTGGCCAGTTCACTGCAGTGATAGAATTGAATATTTTCCAATTAGTTTAAATATATTTTTACCTTTACAAAGCCTTTCTTTTTAAGTGTGCATCATCTTTTGAGTGGAATTCTTATTTTTAATCAGTCAATTATAATAATCATACATTTAGGCTGTTATCAAACTAATGAAATTATCAACAAAATTCATCTTTGCAGAAGCTGCATCTAAGGTGTCATTTAGATGTATTTACACGCTGTTTAGTGAAGCCCAGAGGGACATGGAAAGCTTTAACCTGCTGTTACAAATGCGTAAACAATGCTTTGATATCTTAAACATAAAATGTTGAATACCAATATTTAAAACTAGAAAAAAAAAAATACTTTAAATGTGAAATGTGTCATTGCGATTGAACCAAATCATTTAAACGGTTGATTCATTCAGAATTCAGGAATCAGTCGCAAAACAGTGCTGTGGCTGTGTTTGGATTGATTTTGTTGACAAAATAGAGCAAACACAGACAATATGGTGTCTACAATGTATGCAATTATATGCAGCTGTATAAAATCAATATCACATATGCAATCATGCTGATTTTTTAAGAAAAAAACGGCACTCTTTGTGTGATATTCTGCCCCATATTTGAATTATGTTATGTTTCTTAATGCTGAAAGACTGATTCATGCAGAGAAAGAACACACTCTAAATGCGCACAGACCGAAACAGACTTCATCACATAGTCGTGAATGCGTGCATTTCTGTAGGAGTTTTTTGTTTGTTTATACTCCATAATGTCATGATGTCTCACTAGTTCAGTATTTGCGCTAAACCTGCGCAGATTGCATGAACTTCCCCAATAAATTAGCGAGTGAACAAACACGAAATTGTGTTAATTTCAAACACAGAATGTATGCTATTTTATTTTTTTTTTTACCAGTGGATGCAGGACATAACTCATGCAAGTGAGGATGAAAAAAAATAAAAAATAGGTAAACTGTGACATATACCTCAACATTATCCATACAGTGGTCTACCATTAAAACTGCTACAAAATTGGGACCAAAAATTATTCACAAACTTTGACCTGACCATGATTTTTTAAAAGTGTTTTTTCTTTAATTGCTAATGCAACCTTTTTACACCACAGACTGAACCAAATTAAGCATTGCTTGGTAACTGGTCAACAAAGTAATGATATTAAATATTGCAATACTGACAGTTGTCTGAATTTTTGGTTGATTGTAATACATGACATACTTTTTAAATCAAAGTTATCTGACATGTCACGATGAAGTTGTGACAGTTTAAAAGGTCATATTACCATTTTATTACACAACACATAATTCCAGCCTGCATTCATCCCACTTGTAAGCTCTGCCCACCAACCATAAATGCATGCCATTGTCTGATGATGATGGTGACATAACAAAACAGATACTAGCCTTTGCCTTGTAGATGTAGGGTAAACTCTGTAAACATGGTACATTTTAATTGTTAACTTGAATTAATATCGTCCCGGAAAAAGCTCGCCATTCTTCTCAGTTCAGTTCTTAATGTCAGGTAAAATCGTGCAACTGCTCTCAACTTTGATATCTCCTATATTGCACATGTCAAACAAGGAAGAGGAGTTCACTGAACACAGCTTACATTTCAACAGTGAACTTGAAATTCATAAGTGATTAGATATTGTCAATCAGGAACTCAAAGAAGGGTAATGAGATCTATAAATAAGCAATTCAAGTAAAATTAACCAGTACATTTTTTATGTATTTTTTTTATTTTATTTTTTTATTGTGAACTGGTGGCTAATAGTCTATGCATTTGTATGATCTCATACATTTTCTTACAATCTGTGAATCCATTCTTATTAAGTCTCACGCTCAACTTGCACTGGATGTCAGTGTAACGTCATTAAGATGCTGGAGTCCAATGTTGCACAGATGTAAAATTTTTGTTGGGTTAATGTCGAAATCCAATGTTACCTTGACTTCAGGGTTTACCAGGATTTCATTTGGGTTGAAAATGGAAATCGAGATGACAACAAAAACGAATGTTAGCTTGACGTCAAAACCAGATATCAGTTAGACTTCAAGGGTCAGAATCTGCTTGACTTCCAAACCTACAAAATCGTCTTGATGTCAAAATCCTATGTTGTCTTTTTATCAAGCTCCAACTCTAAACCGATACATTTTGGTTGAAACTAGATATGTCAAAACACAATATTAGTTTTTATCGTGAATGACAAATCAACACGATAGTTTTTTGTTACTTAAAACCAACTAAATTTCAACATATAACGATGGTTTAATTACATGTTGTGTGGACATTAACATTATGACATTTAGCAAACATTGATCTACTTAATGACTAAAAGTTAGTATTTGACATCAATATAATGTTGGCATGAAGTTTAGACATTCAGCTCTAGTTAGCTACTTACCGCTACAATTCATAACCAACAAAATATCAACTCGTAATGATGTTATAAATTGACACGGTGTGGACGTTAATCTTATGACATTTAGCAGACGTTGGGTTTTGGTAACTTATAGGTTTTTATTTGTAATTTATTTCTTTATTTTATTCGCTTTGGTACTATTTCCACAAGCAGCTGTTCAATTAAATCATTTTAATTTAACAGCTTTAATTCAAGCTATTAAAAAACTCTTATTACTAATATGACAACAGTTCATCAAAAGTGCACATTTTTCAAACATTTCAGCATATTTTAAAATGTCTTAGTACAGTGGTTGTAATGGTCTAGTCCCTTTAAGACTCGCGGTTTGAGGTTTCTTTTGCCCCTGCTCTCATGTGTATATGCGGGAGGAATTGCCCTTTCTATTGTTTTGTTGCTTCTTCCTTTTAATGATAATACATTAGTTGATGGTGACCTGCCTCGAGTGGTTCTTGCACAACAGGTTACAGGGTGTCAAATCCAAACTCAGTAGGGGCCATGCTGAAGGCTGTGAATAAAATCAGGGGCCGGACATATATTTAGATTACTGATGAAATATGTGTATTAGTAACTGTAGCATAAAACAACAGCACTTTAAAAGGTAAAAAAAAAAAAAAAAAACAGTTTGGAAAGCAAACTAATCAACAATGGGTAGATGTAAATTCCACATGATACAGAAGGAAGGAAGAAAGGGAAGGACGTGTGGCCAAGTTTGGTGACCCATACTCGGAATTTGTGCTCTGCAATTAACCCATCCAAGTGTACACACACACACACACACACACACACACACACATGTTGGGTTTACATGTTTTATGGGGACATTCCATAGGCGTAATGGTTTTTATACTGTACAAACCGTACTTTCTATCACCCTACACCTACCCTACACCTAAACCTAGCCCTCACAGGAGATTGTGCACACTTTTACTTCATCAAAAAAACTCATTGTGCATGATTTATGAGGCTGTTTCCTCATGGGGACCTGAGAAATGTCCCCACAAGGTCAAAATCTACTGGTATTCCTATCCTTGTGGGGACATTTGGTCCCCACAACGTGATGAATACCAGGTACACACACACACACACACACACACACACACACACACACACACAATGCTGCCGCATCCAGGGAGCAATTGGGGGTTCGGTGTCTCACCTCAATCATGGGGTTGAGGGTGGAGAGCGCTGCCGGACCTGAGACTCGAACCTGCAACCGTCGGGTTACAAATCAGACTCTCTAACCATTAGGTCACGACTGCCCCCAGATGCTACACTTAGCCAAAAGGCCAAGAAGCGAAAGGTATCTGATATTATTTGTCTTATTTTGGTAGCTGTTAGTTTGAAATGACAACTTAAACCCGAAAGGACACATGCACAGTGATATGCCAAACCTAAGCAAATATAGGCATTTTTAAACTGTAATCAGACACTTTGCATCTCTTAAGGCCTGTTCACACCCTCACTGTTTTTGCAGATCGGATATCTTATCTGATTTGTTAAAACATTTTTTTTCACACTTGGCCACTTAGGTGTCGCACTGTATTTTTAACAGAGTTCACGTGAACAAAAGCATCAGATAAGGTCTACATTTTATTCATCATCAGCACTGGAAAGATAAGTTTGTCTTATTACTTTTAATGAAGATGATTGTGTATTGAGCGTCTGCATCTTACTTTCAGTTTATTTTCAGTTTCATTCCATGCAGCTGTTTGCACGTCGGCTTCCTGAACAGATACTCATCTGCGGCGATGTGTGTTGCATTAGCGCTGTCATGTGTTTCTGTATCTGACCCACTCAGTTCAGTTCATATCTTTCTCCTGCTGTCCGATCAGAGAAAACACATCAAGTGATCAGGTGTAAATAGGCTATTCTGTTTTGCAGTAGCTCAAGTATTTATAAAGTAAAAAAAAAAAAAAAAAAAAAAAAAGAAAAGATGCGGGGGGACGGAGTCCAGGGAGTGAATTTCAATTTTTTTTTCATTCATTATAATTTAAAAATTCATAATAAATTCTAAAAAAAAAAAAGTGTAGAGATGATGTAAATAACAGATTCACACTGTAAAACGTTTTCACCAGTTTAAACTTAAAAACTTAAGTTTAGCAGCTGCCTTAAGATTTTAAGTTAAATCAACTTAAGTCATTTAATCTCACAAGTTATATCAACTCATTTTTCTTGTAATATGTTAAAATGACGTAGTTTTAAGCTGATTTAACTTAAAAACTTAAGGCAGCTGCTGAACCTAGGTTTTTAAGTTGAATCTAGTAAAAACTTTTTACAGTGGAGTGTGCAGTGTAGAGAGCTTTAATAATTAAAACATAAGTTTGTCAGATCGCGACTTCTTAGACAGCTTTTTAATGATTATTAAGGTAGTTTGCACATGTGAAATTGAATGTATACAACAGTTTTAAAATTTTTTGATTTTATACAAAAGTTAATATTAAGTGACTTACATTTTAGGAACACTGTTGTCAAATTGTGCTCTATTTCGTCAACAAAAATAGTTCGAAACAAAGCCACATCTGAGCCGCTGCTCACCTATACTCTTTGACAGAGCGCTGTTTCATTTATGACTTGACCTGCGGTTTTGAATGGATCGCAAAGACTTTGTCTTACTGACACCTACTGGCGGTTAAATTAAATATTTTAAGCATAAATTGAGTCATTTAAATTATTTGAAATTTATATATTTAAAACACTCATCTTATAACATTGTTATTATGAAATGTATTAATTCCACCTCTGATTCTTGTGAGACATTCTGTAAATATTTCATAAAGCCACATTTGAGCTCTTCTGTGCCATGCAAAGATGCATTGTTGATGCTGATTTCATTTGACTGGTAACTTATTCAGCCTGATTGTATCCTATTATATTTATTGTTTAATCAGATTTGTGATACGTTTATAAATCTAATTTTGCACAAAAGATGGCATTCATTAATATCATTAGAAAAATGTCCTTACACAGGTAAAAAAATAAAATAAAATCTTTAAAGGGTCAGATATCACATTATAACGGGAAGGTTCATTTCTGTCAAACACTTTTTTTTTTATTAAACACATTAATAATGCTCACATGCAAATTCACACACGTCTCATCTGTCATTTGGCTAGAATTGCAAGTTCCTGTCTTTATGTCACACCAGGCCAGCAGAGGGAGCCTTGCCCCTCACAGACTCTTGCTGCTCCCTCTGCTGCTTCGCTGGTTACTTCCTGTTTGTCCTCCATAAAAGCCAGCTTCACACACACTCACACCGCGAAGTATTGATTTGCTGTTGTGGACTTTACTGAGCGTTTTTCCTGTTTGTTTTCCCTGTTTTCCGAGTCATAGCCTTAGTCAGTGTATTCCTAGTTCTAGTCATAGTTTTCTAGTTTCTGGTTTTCATTTCTTTGTTTACTTTGGACTGCTCACCTGGACTTTGACCCTCGCTTGTTGATTGGATTTCGTTATTTGGATTATCTGTGTTGTTGCTGTTCGCTGGTGATTTCGACCCTGTCTGCTCGACCACGATCTTCATAATAAAGCCTTGCATTTGGATCCCCGCTCTCAGTCGTCCCGTTTGTAACAGAATACTTCGCCTTGCCCGGATCCAGCGGCTTTATTCACCACCAGCATCACAACATGGACCCAGTCGACCAACTTCTGCTCCTCCGACAGGAAGACCTCCCCATTGAGGATTATATACTGCAGTTCCGTAAGTTTTCTCTCCAAGTACCCTTTTATGATGAAGTGTGGCTGAAGGACTTATTCCGCCGGGGACTTAATGAGCCAACTAAGTCAATGTTGCCAGGAGGGGAATTCAGATGTCCACTAAGGGACGTAATGGACTATGCACTATTGTTATGTGGCTCTCCGCTTACTGTGGAGGTTCTAGAAGGGCCACAGTACAAGATGTCTGCTAGCTTCGAGCCACAGCACAAGATGTCAGCTAGCTTCGAGCCACAGCACAAGATGTCTGCTAGCTTCGAGCCACAGCACAAGATGTCTGCTAGTTTCGAGCCACAGCACAAGATGTCTACTAGCCCAGAGCCAAAGCACAAGATGTCTGCTAGTTCAAAGCCTGTTCATAAGATGTCTGCCTTTCAGGAGCCCCTTCACAAGATGGCTACCTTTCCTGAACCTGTTCACAAAATGGCTGCCTTTCCCGAATCAGCTTTCGGAATGACTATCCTTCCTGAGTTCGCATTCAAGATGGTCACCCAATTGGACCCAGCTCACAAGAAATCTACCACGTCTGACTTCTCTCACAAGATGGCTGCCACCCCAAGGCCCGATCACAAGATGGCCGCCATCCCCAAGCCTGTTCACAAGATGGCTGCCACCCCCAAGCCTGTTCACAAGATGGCCGCCATCCCCGAACTCGATCACAAGATGGCTGCCGCCACTCCAGAGTCTGCCCCCAAGATGGCTACCATCCCAAGGCCTGTTCACAAGATGGCCGCCGTCCCAAAGCCTGTTTCCAAGATGGCTGTCCTTCCCGAGTCAGCTCATAAGATGGCCGCCTTTCCTGAGTCTGCACCCAAAGTGGCCGCTCTTCCAGATCCTGTTCTCCAGATGGCCGCCATCCCCAAGCCTGTTCACCAGACTGCCGTCCCTCCTGAGCCTGTTACAAAGATGGCCGCCTTTCCCGAGTCTGTTCACAGGATGGCTGCTCTTCCAGATCCTGCTCACAAGATGGCTGCCACGCCAGAGCCTGTTGCAAAGATGGTCGCCATGCCAGAGCCTGCTGCAAAGATGGCCGCCACGCCAGAGCCTGCTGCAAAGATGGCCGCCACGCCAGAGCCTGCTGCAAAGATGGCCGCCACGCCAGAGCCTGCTGCAAAGATGGCTGCCACGCCAGAGCCTGCTGCAAAGAGGGCCGCCACGCCACAGCCTGCTGCAAAGATGGCCGCCATGCCAGAACCTGCACCCAAGATGACCGCCACGCCCATGCTTGCACACAAAATGGCCGCCACACCTGAACCTGCATGCAAGATGGCCGCCATACCTGAGTCTGTTATTAACATGGTGGCTACAGCGTCAGACTCTCACCCTTCCAGGACTTATCAGAGACTAATGTCTAGCTTGGAGGACCCACCACTGCTGTCAGCTCGTTCAGCTGGTCCCTTACTGTCAGCCAAGCCAGCACCTGCTAAAGCCACGTCAGTCAAGCCAGCGCCTGCTAACGCCACATCAGCCAAGCCACAGCCTGTTCATTCCATGTCTGCTTCTCTTGAACCTGTACCAGCCTCCGTTCCTGCCAAGTCAGGTCACGTCACAGCAGTTCCTTCCAGGCCAAGTCACGTCTCACCCGAGCATCCAGAGCCAGGTCATGTCTCGTCTGGTCTGCCTGAGCCAACGCTCCCAAGTCATGCAGAGCCAACGCTCCCAAGTCCCGCAGAGCCAACGCTCCAGAGCCTCACACCCCCTGACCCGGGGGGCATTCTACTACCCACTGCGTTACCTGTTATGGCTATCGCCATTTTGAGTGTGTGGGCTGCACACTGCGCCCCAGAGGCCTCTTCTGCCCATGAGTCTGTCAACAAGTCTGCTTTGGAGGCCTCATCTGCCCACAGGTCCGCCGCGCCTATACCTCTTTTGGAGGTGGCGTTCATGGCGGAATTCCCCGCTCTGCCTGCACCGCCAAGGCTTCACGCTCTGCCTGCACCGCCAAGGCTTCAAGCTCTGCCTGCACCGCCAATGCTCCCTGCCCTGCCAGCACCACCAGGGTTCCCTGCTCTACCTGCTCCACCAAGATTCCCTGCTCTGTCTGCTCCGCCAAGACTCCCTGCACTGCCTGCACCGCCCGGGCTACACACTGTGCCTGCACCGCCTAGACTCACTGTCGTTCCTGACACGACCACGAAAGCCGTCCCTGAAGTTCTCGTCTGTCTAGTCACGGCTATGGAGGCCACGTCTTCTCCCCATGAACTCTCTACCTCTCTCCTTGCTCTGTCTGCCTCCTCTATCTCTATTCTCCCCAGGTCCCAGTCCATGATGCGGCCTCCTGTTCCGCCCTGGAGGGCTCCTGCGCCTCCTGTTCCGCCCTGGAGGGCTCCTGCGCCTCCTGCTCCGCCCTGGAGGGCTCCTGCGCCTCCTGCTCCGCCCTGGAGGGCTCCTGCGCCTCCTGCTCCGCCCTGGAGGGTTCCTGCGCCTCCTGTTCCGCCCTGGAGGGTTCCTAAGCCTCCTGTTCCGCCCTGGAGGGTTCCTAAGCCTCCTGCTCCGCCCTGGAGGGCTTCTACGCCTCCTGCTCCGCCCTGGAGGGCCGCTCCGCCTCCTGCTCCGCCCTGGAGGGTTCCTGCATCTCCTGCTCTGCCCTGGAAGGCTCCTAAGCCTCTTGCTCCACCTTCAGCTCCGCCCTGGAGGGCTTCTACGCCTCCTGCTCTGCCCCGGAGGGTCGTTAAGCCTCCAGCTCCACCCCGGAGGGCTGCTCCGCCTCCTGCTCCGCCCTGGAGGGTTCCTAAGCCTCTTGCTCCACCTCGGAGGACTGCTCTACCTCCGGCTCTGCTCTGGAGGGCCTTTGCCCAACCTGTGCTGCCTCAGTCTCCTGGCCCCCCCCACCGCTCCCCTGGACTGTTTCTTCCTGTTGTTGTTTGGAGCGTCTGGAAGCCGCTCCTTGGGGGGGGGCTATGTCACACCAGGCCAGCAGAGGGAGCCTTGCCCCTCACAGACTCTTGCTGCTCCCTCTGCTGCTTCGCTGGTTACTTCCTGTTTGTCCTCCATAAAAGCCAGCTTCACACACACTCACACCGCGAAGTATTGATTTGCTGTTGTGGACTTTACTGAGCGTTTTTCCTGTTTGTTTTCCCTGTTTTCCGAGTCATAGCCTTAGTCAGTGTATTCCTAGTTCTAGTCATAGTTTTCTAGTTTCTGGTTTTCATTTCTTTGTTTACTTTGGACTGCTCACCTGGACTTTGACCCTCGCTTGTTGATTGGATTTCGTTATTTGGATTATCTGTGTTGTTGCTGTTCGCTGGTGATTTCGACCCTGTCTGCTCGACCACGATCTTCATAATAAAGCCTTGCATTTGGATCCCCGCTCTCAGTCGTCCCGTTTGTAACACTTAATATACAAGAAGGTTTAAAGAAAATATGAAATAAGTTGTTAATTAATGTTATGCAAGATCGTAAAGGGTTTTAAAATTGAAATGCACCCAAAAGATCATATAAAACCCCAGTTCCCCCCAGTGAATTTTGGCCATTTCCACCACTGAGTACAATACACAAAATAAGTGTTTAATCTAAATAAATGTTTCATTCACAGTAACCACATGTAATGAATTCATTTTTGCACTATAGGTGATTTATCTTAAATGATAACCACTATTTTGTAAGAATGTGTGTGTATGTGGTTCAGGTAATCCATATGTTGATCGCAGTATCTGAAAGGTAACACTTTAGAATACTGTTTCTTACTTACTGCAGAACTAATAAGGAGTTATATATACAGATAACTACTTATTAACACTTAACTCACTACTGTTAACTACTAAGGAAGATGTGCTAACTAATCAGTATGTAATACAATTTTATGAATAACTAACTAATCAATAACTAATGTACTTCTTCTCATACCTCCTGGAGAACTACAATTAATTATCTAATAGTTATGGTTCAAGAAAAATAACTATGAAGTAACTACTAATGGACAGTTATACACAATTACATCGAGTTGTGACCCTTTCATATATAAATGTTATTAGCAGTAGTAGTAGTATGCAAATGCAATATTAATAAATGGAATAAACTTTATAGAGGTTTTGCTTGTGTATTGAATTGTCTTGCGATAACTTACCTAAGTTTTTATATTTTGTATAAAGTACTGTGTGTCCTCAGCATATACCGTATTAATTCAGTTCCTGTATGGAAGGCCAGGACTGAGGGAAAGTAAAAATATAGGTAACCCATTAGTAAATAGAATTCGAATTATCAAAAGAATTATTAAATAATTCCGCAGGACTTATTTCAAACCTGAAACAATAGGCCTATTCTAAAAGGAAACTATTGGGAACCCATTAGTAATTAATAAAGAATTATTAGATAATTCTGCAAGAATTACTTAGAAACTGAAACAGTATTCTAAAGTGAAAACAAAGGGAACCCATTAGTAATTAATAAATAATTATCAAATAATTCTGCAAGACTCATTACAGTAGGCCTATACTTAAGCCTGATTATTATGGTGACTATTTGCATATAACTGTTCGGTAGCAGTTACTTCATAGTTATTTTTCTTGAACCAAAACTATTAGATCATTAATAGTAGTTCTCCAGGAGGTATGACAGAATACATTAGTTATTGATTAGCTACCTGTTACTTAACACATTCACAAAATTGTATTACATACTGATTAATTGACACATCTTCCTTAGTAGTTAACAGTAGTGAGTTAAGTGTTAATAAGTAGTTACCTGTTAGTTCTTTAATAACTCCGTATTAGTTCTGCAGTAAGTAAGAAACAGCATTCTAAAGTGTTAAAGTGTTGATTTTTTCTAATCACAAAAAAACGACCCACTTCCTTTGTTGAAGCCATATCTATGGAAGTAATAATATTTTGAGTTTATTTAGTAAAATCTGAGAAAAAGCCTGTGTTGCAAATGAAACGTAGAAATTGGAATGCAAACAGTTAACCAGTGTTGTAGCATAATGTAATTTGATTGGCTGTTAGATTTAGTACGAAAGAAATAGAACCCCGCGGATCAGTCAGAAGCCACTGGACTTTTGAGCAACACAGTCTTTTGACCTATGCAAAACTGCAAGTTACTTTGTAAGAAAAGTAAATATCCTAATTTTTTATGTTTTAAGATTTATAATTAAACAGTCAAAAGAAGAACTTCGGATTCAAGACTGTTATTCACTGACTTTTTTTGTGTTGAGTACAAAAGAACTCTGAAGTCCTAAGCTAGTGAGTCGGCTTATTGCGCTCACATCCTTATTCGTAAAATGGTGCAATTTGTGAACACACAGTACAGCAGGATGCAAGGGAGAGGAACTAATCAGAGATGTATCAGAAGAAAGGAGACAGATGACCTCAAATATAGCATTTTACATTGCATTATGCCGTATGATACTGTATATAAAGGCTGGTACAGACTGCACATTACTATAAGTGATTACAGTATAAATTCAGTCATATCTCACTGCATTGACAGTAAACTCTGTTCTTTATGGCTATGCCATACCTTTTGATGCTGTAACACACTATATAAATACTTTTACGACCATGGATTTTATGCGAGTTATGCAATCTAAGTAATGTAAGTATATTTTCTAACATGACAATTATTGCCTGTATTACTGTAACAAAGGTGATTTGAAACATGTTAAAAATGTCTAAATTGTAAGAATTGTGAATTGTAGTGAAAGCATGGGATCAAGCTTTGAAAGAATGACTAGTGGTGTTACAAGTGTGATCAGATTGGATATTTGTACTAAGAGTTTTGAAAAAAAAAAACACCTTAAAATAGTACCAAAGCGAAAAGAAAAGAAAACAAAAAAACAACAACCCTAATTAAGTCAAACGCTACAAATTATCAACATGTATTGTATAGCAAAACCTTATTCAGAGAGTTTCTGAATTCTGACTTAAAGTATCGTTCTTTTGCCAGAATTACAGTAAATGATAAACAGAGCAACATTTTAGAACCACCGCAACTCAACATCAATATAAATACTTGCAAACCAGTTCTTTTATGTCCCTTTTTTATCTGTTAATCTGTCTTCTTGTGTTTTCCAAATCTTCTTTGCACCAAAAGTTCCGTGTGGCCAATCCGTCCAGGTGTGCCCATCTACCTGTGTAAGCCATACCACTGGGACAGTGATACTCATGAAATCTTTCAGTACCTGATTGAGACTATCCTGGGTTTCCTGCTGCCTTACACCTTCATCCTGTTCTGCTACATCTCAGTGATCTGTCGGCTGCGTAGCGCCATGTTCCATCGAAAAGGAAGAGGAAACTTTCTCATCCTCCTCATCATCGCTGCGTTTACTGTGTTCTGGCTGCCGTATCACCTCGTCAACATCCTACAGGTGAGCTGTGTGATGGTGTTAATATCTCATCACATGAGTATACGCCAATGGACAAATGTTCAACTAGGATTCCGTTACACTATATACTGCACCTGAAGAACCACATGTATAAAATGATCATGAAACAGCACCATTAAGGAAGTGTTGCATCAGTTTACTGGATTCAGCCTTGTGAGTTATATCGCTTGTTCAATGTATTTAAATCCAAAAATGAAAATTAGCCCATGATTTACTCACCCTCCAGGCATCCTATAGGTTTATATTACTTCCATCTTTCAAACGAATCCAATCTGAGTTATATTAAAAATCGTCCTGGCATTTCTAAGCTTTAGAATTTGCATGGGTCGTGTTTCTCTTCATGAGTCCGAATCCAATAAAAATACATCCATTACAAAAACTGCCTCCCATGGCACCATTTTAAATACATCCATTTTTAAAATGTAATAATCATCTTAATTCAGTGATGGACGAAGTAATCCTTTTTCAATTTTACTTGAAAGTACAAAAGTACTTGATTGTTCTATACTTAAGCACTTTGCCGTTTTATATAGGCTACTTAATTTTATTTTATATTAGCATATCTTTTGTTTTTATAATCCTACTGCTTAACATACCTGGGATTTTCCCAAAATATACCACTTTATGGAGTCAAGATATATTTTTGTTGTTCATATGGACTATATAACGAGACTGATCTTCATCCATCTGATATTCACAAAACATATTTGCACCATTGAACAATGCAGCCAATCACAGTCATATCTCTTAATTTCTTGAACGCAGTGACCAGAAGTGTTTAAGTTAGAATCCACTCACCGCTCAAAATGCAAAGTTTGCGGAGTTCTGCAAGTTCGGGAATCCTCTCATTATATCAAAGTGTCGATATGATTTAAATAAGAGATTGTGCAGTGTAGAGAGCTTATTAATGGAATGTTGTGAGATCGAAAGTGAAAGTAAGCTTTTAGTGATTATATGAGGGAGCGCTCTTTGCGCACATTCTAGGATATTATTGTCTGTCTCAAAACAGAGATATATTCACCTCAGTAAAGAAAGTATCAAGTCATAATTTCATTTGTCTTGCTTTTTCAAAATGACTCTCTTGTGTGCTTTTCATAGGTGCGCCGGCACGATCTGCTGCGCACTCGTATAAAATGCATAACGCACGAATGCAATCTGTAATAATAATTACATTTTTGAATTGTTTCTCGGCACACCCTGCCGTATGCCTTCAGAACACTTGGAATATGGAATTAGTTGCATGGGATAATTTCATTTTTTTGTGAAAAGATAGAAAAAGTTAATTTAATAACGGCACTAGTGCTTAATATGGCTTTAGAACAGCATCAGGTTGACTAATTACTGGTTAGGAAGGGATAAATTAACTATAAACTCTGAAAGAGAGCATGATAAATAATTGTAAGGCATAAACGAGCACACAGTAATTGTGTTGGGGACCCATTCCAGGAATTTGCTTAGGGCGCCCAAACCACTAAGTCCGCCCCTGTCTAAACAGCTTCCGTGTAAGACCTTCACTTTAGATTAAAGTGATTATTACATTTTAAATATGGATATTTTTTTCTTACAAAAATGCATCGATTTTGTAAAGCAGGCATTTATTCACCGCATTGGAGCTATGCAAGGAACCTTTTATTATGGATGGATGCACTTTTGTTGGACTTGTTTTAGACTGATGAACACCTGCCCATGCAATTCTAATTACTTGAAAATGGAAGAGTAATTTTTTTAATATAACTCCAATTGTATTCATCTGAAAGAAGGAATTCATATACACCTACCTGGAGGCAGTGGCGCCTCCAAGGGGGGGCCAGGGGGGGCCGCGGCCACCCCTAAAATGACACTGGCCACCCCATTGGCCCCCCCAACCAGCAAGAATGAAGTTTTTTAGAATAATAATTTTATTTTATAAATTAACACGGACATTGACAAAACACAATATTAGAAATAAATATAATAAACTTCTATGATGTGTAATGTAGAATACGCTCTCAACCCCTCCACCTCTTGAGTTGCGGCGACTTCAAGCACTCTCACAAGCGCAGCCGCACCGCGAAGCATGCATAAATAGTTCAGTTCTGTATGCAATGACAAAGAGATTATATAATATTTCGTTTCGTTATTATTTTAAGTTAATTTAGAAAAGCGTTTGGAGCATTTTTTTGTTCGTTAAATGTTAGTTTTTGATTTTCAAAACGACCAGCGAGTCGATCATAACCTATGTTTGATCAATTTAGCCTTCTCAAATAATCACGACTTGCCTAAAATAAAATCTCTGGATATTAAACTGTTCAATCATATTATATATGTTAGTTTAAACATTTAACCTATATAAATGTACGCTGATAGACCCATATCCAATCGTTTGTGCATGCGGAAAGTGAAAGCTAATTTTGGGCTTTAAACTTTGTTACTTTATAAAAAAAGAAAACATAGAAGACCACGTTCAGTGGGAGGGGAGGGGTTCGCGATGGGCTCCCCCTCGCCAAGGGCCCCTGTTACTCTGTTCCACTATTACCCCCTGTCCGACGCCCCTGATGCGCTGCTGTCCACGGCCATAGCCAGTAATGAGGTCACCGAGGTCCGGACCTCGGTCATTTTTTTATATTCAAAAATAAAATGTCAAGCTCTCTGAATGATTATTTAGCCGTTTAATTTAGCCGATTATTTAGCCACCTCATATCACATGATTGTTTGCAATTCATCTTGCTGCGAGAAGCCAGCGCAGTGAACGGGGCTTTAGAGCGCGTTGAGTGAGAGCGCGGGTGCAGCCTCTGTTTGTTGCCAGATCCACCTATTATACGTGTTTTTGACTCGTTTTTCCAATTTAGTGTGACACTTTGGGACGTTTATAAAGTGGAAATTTGAACGTTAGTGTTAGTGATATATTAATAACATTTACAAAACACAAGCTTTGAACTTATTTCGGATATCTTTTTCTTTTTTTTGTAATTGCTTGTTTTTCGTAGCAATATCTGGCAACATTGTATATTCATAAAAAAAGCTTATAGACTACCTGTAACTTAATTGCTGACAGGAAGATACCACAATCGGTAAGACAAACGCAGTGATCATCGTTATTATTTGAAAGAAATGTAGAACACTATCAAAAACAATAGCATAATACAAATCTGTTTGTTACAGAATGAAATAGGCTACTGGCCAGCAGGAAGACGTCTCGTGCTCTTTAGTTAACCTTAAGTCATCAAAAAACATTAATTAAAGCAGTGTTTCTCAACTGGTGGGTCGCGGAGTGTGCAGTCAAAGAAACAACAAACGTAATTATTTTTTTTCCTCTGAGGCTAGACTATATGTAGTGCATTTGTGGGTGTTATTATAGCAGAATTCTTAACACCTTACTTCGGACCTCACTCATTTTCAAACCCTGGTTACGGCCTTGATACTGTCGTCTTGGTCTTGAACAGAAGCGTTTTACAATAATTAACCGAAACCGAAAGCAAAATCTTTTATTAGGCTATGAAATCCTTAAAAATGCAATTCTCTCTAAAGACGCGTCCAATGAGGAAATGGCGTGTCAGGATCGTCAGCTTAATTTCTTTTTTTTAAATATTACCTTAATATTTTCCCCGACACATTCGTGCTTCGTGGCAAGCTGTAGGCTATTGAATGCGCATGAGCAACTCTTCAAACTGCGCTGAAGAGCCGACGGGCTCGGGCTGCACTTGTATTAAGCTTGTGTCTATTTTGATGAATATGCCGATTAAATATCTATGCTTTCTTGTTTATTATTAATCTCATTTTAAATTAATTTGCACTCCAAATAAAGACGAGGTTATTTGCAGTTAAATTGCAGAGTGACTTTTTCTATTTTGCTCTGTACAGAGCATATTAATACTTAAGTTTTGAAGCCTATAACTTTATATGCTACCAGAAATAATGCCAAAAATTATTGTCTTCAATCAGATTTAGGCATTCAATTTTTTGCATTGTATTGTGCCACCCTAACATTTTTACTGGCCCCTTTCGGCCACCCTATGAAAAAAATCCTGGTGGCGCCACTGCCTGGAGGGTGAGTAAATTATGGGCTAATTTTCATTTTTGGTTGAACTAACCCTTTTAAAACAACTTGATTTCATCATTATTTTGGCTCGAATTGAAAGTTTCATTTCAACTGTTGACCACAAACATGCTGGACTTGATGAATGTCTTGAAAAGTCATTTGCAAGGCAAATCATTTAGCAAGACCTTGAGATATTTGATGTCCATTCTGATTGGTCAGTTCACTAATGAGACATTTTTACGCTGTTACCTCACTTCATGAAAGAAAATAAGACCTTAACTTTAAAACCGCATTTGAGTTATGTAAATTATTGGCTGAATTGCTAAAACAGCATTGAGTTTGATCACTTTTAAGCGCTTTTCGTTTCTCTTTTTGTTGGTCTGTTCTCACAGGTGATTGGTGTGAAACAAGGCTCCTCCTCTTCTGTTTTATCAGCGGCAAAAGTGGCTCGTCCCAACGTGACGGCGTTCGCCTTCTTGAGCAGCAGCGTGAACCCCGTCCTGTACGTGTTTGCGGGCAGCTCTCACATCCGTCAGGCTGGTCTGGGCTTCATGGCCAAACTCTTTGAAGGAACCAATTCGGAGTCCGGATCCACCCGCAGCAGTCGCGGCTCTAATGCAGAGAGCTCCGTTTTCACCAAGCTGTCCGTCAAGCTGAGTCGTAAAGGGGATGAAAGGAGAGACGAGATCCTTGGTGGTGAAGACGAGACCACAGCAGACATGCACAACAGAGATGAGATGAAGACTCTGACCACCCTGCATTAAAGTGCTCATATCGTGCATTAATTCCCTTGAGGTTCATTTATAATGTTAGTAAATGTTTTTGGACTCCCTTTATCCCAACTGAAAAAAGAATAATCTTCTGCTGCTGCAAATGCAAATTTTGTTTCGTTTCATACTTCTGCTGTTGACTGTTTTTGTTTGTTTGTTTATAAAACATGAAGACATTTGCATGTAAACATGCTTTTTCATTTGCTTACGTCCACATTCAGCTTGGACTATATTTACATCTCTGACGTAAAACACAATTATAAACAGTGAGTGTTACTGTTCTAGTCATATTCCATTACGTATCATTCAGTCGTATTACGTTGACTCCTAAAAATCCAAAAATATCCAAAAATATAAAATGAAAAACTATTTTTGTACACAGCAGTCTGAATTTTTTTTGTATTTTTGTATGCCAATTTAATTTCTGTTATCATCAGAAGCAACCTGTAAACATTTGCAATAATAAATGTAGATAATGAATGTGTAATTGTGCTTGTTCATCAACTTCCCTTAATAAACCCAGAGAACAACAACAGGCAAGTAACATGACACCTCAACATTTGAAATAGGATTTAAACCATTTTTGTTGGACATTGTAATTTAGGGATCATTCTGATGTTGGGAAACATTCGAGAGAAGAGATGCTGGTTGCTCATGTGTTTATTTGAGCTGCTGTTGTTGACACATTCTTTGATGTTAATCACAAAATGCATAATGTTGGTGCTCAATGACTCACATTCGACCAGGCTTTTCTAATCTAAAGATGTGATGAATACATAATATATGAAAGACAGAAATAGCCACACCAGCAAACAGAGAGATTTAAAACACAAACAAGGAATTAAAATTGATAAATCCTCTCATAATAAAATAAAAAATAAATGAAACACAATATAAATGTATATCTAATAATGGATACATATATGAAGCCCTTTGATACATCAACAGAAATTCATCCACCTGGAGAAAAACAGATCTTTAAAAGATAGCTGTTTACTGAAAAATACATTTGAACTATAATAACAAACATCTGAGCAAAATATTTCTGCCTTTTTAACACCCATGTACGGGGTTACATGGGGGTTAAAAATGCCTCCTAAAATGAATAAATGTAAAATTATTACTGAAAGTGATTAATGAAAATGAACTTAAAGGACATGAACACAAGAATTTCTCTTACATGAAGGGTTTGTATATCCTTTTACTTTAAATTTCTGCTGCAGATGAAGTTGAGTTTGTCAGTTTCACGATGGCTGATCCAGCGCTGATTTCCTCCAGACTGAACTGCTCCAGATCTCACTGCATGTTCACAGTCCTCCTCTGATGTGCCGTAACCTGGAGCCCAGTTCTGATAGCACACGGTCTCTCCACTCACCCAGAACCAGATGCCCACAGTGCAGGAGTGACGTAAACCCAACCATACCTCTGCAGTAGACGCCCGTTTAACCACGTTCTTCACATGACGCTGAATCTCTTCTGAATGAACCGAGACCAGATCCACATGATTCTGTCTGCAGTATCTCAGAGCTTCAGTCCACGTCAGATTCTCTGTGATCAGAATCAGTTCAGGATCTAAAAACAAAACAAACCACAAGCAGAAAGTAGAGAAAGACTGATTAAAAACAATATGCAGAACAAACACTGTGGATGAATTTGTCATGTCAGACATGTAGCGTGAACTTTAAGAGATCTGGAGGTGATGGATGGTGTGTGTTTTGTGAGGATCTACTCACCTTCATAACACACAAAAGGATACTGGCCGACACAAGAGATGTCATTCCATCGTTCTTGAGTGTTCGGTTTAATCACTGTACAGTTTTCACTACGTCCAGCATTATTAGGTTCACCAGTGTCCCAGTGTCTGAATGAGGAGTCACTCTGATCTGACCACTGCCATGAGTCTCTGACTCTGAACAGACCGATCCAGATCCGTGATCCAGATAAATTTCTATCACTAATGATCTGTTGAACCTGTTGATTCTCATTCTGGTTTCTCACACTGACCAGATCAATGTGATTCTGTCTGCAGTAACTCTGAGCATCTGTCCAGTTCATCGTCTGATTGACAAAGACAAGTCCTGTGTTTGCTTTAAAGAAAAAAAAAAAGAAAAAACTTAAATTAACATTTTTTAACACTATGATAATTTTAAAACTCTTTCTATTTTTCCATTATGTTTTCATACACGTCTCTATCGGAGACTTGACTCAAACACAAAAAGCAGCATGAGAGAACTGTGAGTGTGAAACAGAGGAACAGTAATAGTGTTTAATATTGCATTGGTATATGGTGCATGCATAAATGCATGGTTGTTTAAATAGCTGTTTAAATAACTCACTGTTGTTGCAGATGAAATGTTGGTTATCACTACATGGCAAATCATGCCATTCTCCATTTAACATTACAGCACAATCATCTCTGCCTTCAGGTTGTCCAGTAGCCCAGTTCAGATAGAGCGCAGGTTCACCTGAAGACCACTGCCATTTATCACGACCCGTCCACTCCAGCCCAATCCAGACGTACTGAACACTTCTGTCATTCAAACTCTTCTTCAACTTGTTCATGTCGTTCATGTTGTCAACGGTGGCCAGATCTATGTAATTCTCTCTGCAGTATCTCTGAGCTTCAGTCCAGGTCTTGTTCTCATTTATAAAGTGATACTGACGCTGAACACATTCAGATACGGAGCAGAGAGCTGTGAAAGAGAGGCTTTGCTTAAATGCTTTTCAAAATAGGATCAAACCTAATAAATCAAATAAAACCCACAAAAACACTCACCAATAAGAAGAATGAAATATAGAGTTTGGTCCATTTCTGAGAAGAAAAAAAATTGAAAAACAAAACACTCTTATTAATCTCAAAGTGAAGCATGATTACATAAAAAAATAAAAAAATAAACATAAAAAAACAACAAAAACAACAACATCTTAGCAATATAACAGGATTCTCAGTTTATGGAAGAATGAGCGCAAGTTGTTCTTACTTTAGAGGTTGTGTGTTTCTGTCCTGAGTCTGATGTTTCTGTCTGCAGCTTCAAACTATGTGTTTATTATATCTGCCCTCAACTGGCATTCAGCGTCACATCATTTGTTTATTACTATAGAGAAACCAGTATTTCATATTTTACTTCCTCTATATGTGTGTTTATGTCCATCTTGATCTCCTAATTTGCATACTGACGTTTGTGTCAGACAGTATCAGCCAAAATGAATAGGGACCTGTAATCAAAACAAGTATACATATGACAATTTATAATTTAGATTTTAAATTGCACAACTTGTCACGAGTCTGGGCAGCGGTGTTTTCCTTTCCCCACCAGAGGTCACTGTCTCCCTTCCTCCCGCACCCCACTCCTCTAAATCAGGGGTGGTGAACCATTTTTCTATCAAGGGCCATTTATACTTTTGCAACATCCTTTAAGGGCCATACTAATTTATTGAACACACATATCACTAACCTCTCTAATGCGATGGTTGGAACTGCTTCTCTTTGGCGAGGCGTTTGATGTCAGATGGCAGTGTTGACGATGCTACTCGCAGCTGGTTTTCCAAGTTTGAGTCAGTCAGTCTTGAGCGGAATCGAGTCTTTGCAAGAGTCAGTTTTGAAAAGAACTGCTCACAGCAGTAGGTTGTCCCAAACAGAGATGCAAACTTCAGTACATGTCTCCTCAGAATGGGAAAATCCTCAGAACGTACATAGAGTAGAGGGAGGTTGTAATACTTTGCTTTGAGCTCATCATTGCTTTGCAGCTCAATTATTTTGTGTTGTAGGTTGTCAGGTACTTCAGATGGTTCCACGTTAAATGGCACGGCAAATATCTTCAGTTCATTTTGTTTACTTTTTATGTCCTGAAACCTCGCAGTTTTGCACACTCACCAGCATACTCAGTTGTCATAGCAGGCTTTTGTTCTTGTAGAGTAGGAAAATGCACAGTGCAACTCTTTTCCAGTTGCGACTGCCACAGCTTTAATTATGCCTCAAATGATTTCACGTGTGAAAGCAGAGAGCTGAGAAGCTGGTTCGGACCTTGGAGCTTGACGTTCAGCTCTGACAGGTGCTTGGTTATATCCACCATAAAGGCCAAATCACACAGCCACTTGTCATCACTGAGTTCCACAACAGGTTTTCCCTTAATCTCCATGAATTGTTTTACTTCTTCCCTCAATTTGTAAAACCGTTCAAGCATATCTGCGCGACTTAGCCATCTCACCTCATAATGGTAAACCAGATCTCCGTACTCGGACTCAAGATCACTCAGTAACTCCTTGAACTGCCGGCTGTTTAGCCCTCTGCTTTTGATGAAATTTATGGTGGAAACGACAGTTGTCATTACACTGTGGAGCTTCAGGGAATGTGCACACAGACTCTCTTGATGTATGATACAGTGGCATACAACTAAATCACTTGGATCAAGATTAAGACGACTCATTTCTTTTTTGATCAATGCAGTTAGTCCCTTTTGCTGGCCAAGCATGGCTGGAGCTCCATCTTTGGCAAGGCCACTTAACTTGTCAAATGGTAATTGAAATTTGTTCATTGCCAAAACAACTTGCTCAAACAAATCCTCACCTTTGGTAGTGCCATGCATGGCTTGCAAAGACAGCAATTCCTCCGTCGTTTCAAACTCATCAGTAATTCCACGCACAAAGATCGCTAGTTGGGTGGTATTTGTTATGTCAGTTGTTTCATCACAGGCCAGGGAGAAAAACTGGAATTTTTTTCCCAGTGTCATTCAGTGTTGTGTCAATGTCTTGCGCCATATCGTTTATTCGTTCTGTGACCGTTCTTCGAGATAAACTGACACTTTGGAAGAGTTTTACTTTTTCTGGCACTAGCAGCTCCGCTGCGGCAACAAGGCACTCTTTTACAAACTCTCCGTCTGAATGAGGTTTCAGTTTCTTAGCTAATAGTTCGCTCACTACAAAACTTTTACGAATAACATTCTCTCGGTCAGAATGCGGTCTTGTGAAAACTGCTTGTTGGGCACCCAAACTCTGCCGAAAAGCGTTAACTTTATCCAGGCGCATTTGTCCTTGCAACTCATTCAGTTAAGCATGCTTCGAGATGTAATGACGCTCGATATTGGCCTTTTTCATCACTGCAGGACTAGGCAGACTGGCTTGCCTTTGACTTCAATGAAAAAATTATCGTTTGTCCATTTTTCTTGAAAAGCGCGCCATTCTGCATCTACTTTTCTTTTCTTGCCGGTAGCCATGATGTTTATCAGTGATGACAACGAACGTTGCGTTGCGTTGCGTTGCGTTGCGTTGCTTTTACGCTGACTGTGACCCGGACACACAAACCTATTTTATATTATTGTATTTTATCTATAATATTCTATTTCTATTTTTTATTATATTTTTGTCATTTTTTTTTTAATCACAGGAAAAATTATTTTAAGCTTTTTTTTCTGAGAGAGGAGGGGGATTTCTGAATTGAATTGTGGGCCGTATCAAACTGTCTCGCGGGCCGAATACGGCCCGGAGGCCGGACGTTCCCCACCCCTGCTCTAAATTGATCACACCTGTCTTGTTGCACACACTCGTCACACACTTTACACCCAAAGCTGTTCCCCATTACCACGGACTATATAGTCTCCCCTCTCCCAACACTCTGTCTGGTTGCATTCTGTCACGAGCCAACACGGCACACACGACAGGATACAAAAGCAAGACAGAACTCATACACAGACCAATCTGAAAACAATGCAACCAGACACAGTTTTTTTTTCTCTTCTCAAACCTAATCTGTGGTGTAAAAACAGCCCTGGCAAAATGCCCCTAGAGGGCATCACTTCCCACTATGATAATTACTGTAGTTACCATGTTCTGAACATCACATCCTTGCTTTTTCCCTCAGATTAATCTGTCTAGGTGGTTGAATGAAAATATTTGAACTTCATATCTAAAAAATGCCTCAATTTAGCCCTAGCAAGCTTGTTAAATAGACAGTTGACTTATTGCAATATTGTCTTATTTTCAGAACGGTCATAAATTAATATTCATAATCTGTCTACTCGGCTAGTTTATCCAAACAATATAAAAAATTAATAATAATAGCAGATGTCAAATAGGGCTAAATGCATAGCATTTTAATAAAACTGCTAATGTTACAGGAGCGGGGAAGTTGAACGTGTATGAGTTATTTTATTTAATCTGTGTTATTTTAACTTTTTTTTTGTTCCAAAAACAGACACTGATGTTGAAGTGGCTGCATTCAAGCATTTCAGTGGGCTTAAATATATCACCCATTTAGTTAACAAACAATTGACAATTTTGACCTAAGTTACAACAGTTAATCGTAATATTTGACATTAGTAACTTCCTTCTCGCAGCATGAGATCTTGTGTGAATTCGGTTCGCAGGGGACGCGCTCTAAACACAAGGGCGGACCAATAGGCAAGGTTAGTAGGAATCAGGGGGCCCCCGTCTGATATTCACAAAATATATTTGCAGCATTAAACAATGAAGAGAATCACCGACAAATCTATTGATTTGCAGAACGCAATGACCAGAAATGTTTTAGTTAGAATCCACTCACCGCTCAAAACGAAGAGTTTACGGGGTTCTGCAAGCTCGGGTCTCCATTACAAAGTGTAGAAACGATGTAAATAATAGATTGATTGTGCAAAGTAGAGAGCTTATTGGAGAGCTTCACAAAAACAAATTCCTAGTATCTGCAAACATACCTCCCTGCTGAAAAAACCAGCATATGCTGGTTAGGTATGTTTTGGTGCTGGGATGCTGGTTTTAGCTGGTTTATGCTGGTTCTTTGCTGGTTCATGCTGGTACTTTGCTGGTTCATGCTGGTTCTTTTGCTGGTTAATGCTGGTCCTTTGCAGGTTTATGCTGGTCCTTGACCAGCAACATGACCAGCATAAACCAGCAAATGACCAGCATTAACTAGCTAAGGACCAGCATGAACCAGCAAAGGACCAGCATAAACCAGCTAAAACCAGCATCCCAGCACCAAAACATACCTAACCAGCATATGCTGGTTTTTTCAGCAGGGCTGGCAATAAAGCTCATTCTGATTCTGCTTCTGATTCTGATTTATTTAACTATTCAATAAAATAATGCTATTGTGAATATTACTGTTACTTGTTCATGATTGTGTCAGTGTTTTTTCCCTAGAACAACAGTGATGAAATGCGATCGGTAGAGCTGTTTGTCCGTTTAGGGCTACTGTAGAAACAAAATGGCGACTTCCATGTGAGGGGACCCGCGGTGTATGTAAATATAAACCGATAATTCTAAGGTAAGAAAAACATAATGGTTTATTAAGTAAGGTTTTTATACACCCTTGAAAACATAGTTATGTATATTATATTGCACCTCTGTCTAGAGATCATCTTAAATATTACACAGTGCACCTTTAATCTTCTTTTGTGATCTGAAAAAAAAAGGCTTAACATGGCTTTAGAATGGCATCAGGTTGACTACTGGTTGTGAAGAAATAAATTAACTCTGAGAGCAGGCGAGCTTAATAAGGGTAAGGCATAAACGACCATATAGTAATTGAGTTGGGGCCAATTACTTGGAATATTGTTAGGGCCCCCAAATCACTATGTCTGCCCCTGTCTAAACGGCTTACATGCAAGACACCTGCCTTGAGGGTGAGTAAATTATGAGCTAATTTTATTTTCTGGGTGAACTAACCCTATAAAAGCTGGATTTCATCAATATTTAAATTTTAAAGTTTAATTTCGCCTTTTGACCACAAACATGCTCGACTTAATGATTGTCTTAATGAAAGGTAATTTGCAAGGCAAATCATTTAGCAAGACCTTGAGCTACTTGAATGTCCATTCTGATTGGTCAGTTTAGAGACATTTTTATGCTGTTACCTCACTTCTTGAAAGAAAATAAGACCTTTATTTTAAAACAGCATTTGAGTTATGGAAATTATTGGATGAATTGCTAAAACAGCACTGAGTTTGATAATTTTTTAGAGCTTCTCATTTCTCTTTTTTGTTGGTCTGTTCTCACAGGGGATTGGTGTGAAACAAGGCTACTCCTCTTCTGTTTTAACAGCGGCAAAAGTGGCTCGTCCCAACGTGACGGCGTTCGCCTTCTTGAGCAGCAGCGTGAACCCCGTCCTGTACGTGTTTGTGGGCAGCTCTCACATCCATCAGGCTGGTCTGGGCTTCATGGCCAAACTCTTTGAAGGAACCAATTCGTTACACGACACCTCAACATTTGAAATAGGATTTAAACCATTTTTGTTGGACTTTTTAATTTTATGATCAAGCTGATGTTGGAAAACATTCGAGAGAAGAGATACCACCTCCTAATGCCGCTGGCATTCAGACAAGACAGAGGATCATACAGACATTTTAGGCAAATCTGGCCATTGGTCGAGTGCAGAAACATTACAGCGAAATTTTATGTTTTGCAGCTTTGTGGAAACAAATAACTGAAATCACATTAGTTAGCGGTTTATGGTTTATTAGCAATTGTATTTGCGCAAGAGGCAATCTGTTTCAGAGACTCGTTGATTTGAATCAATACATTCGTTATGTTGCTCAGTTGATCCTTTAGGTCATTAATGGATTTTGTTGTTTCCTCTTGATTTTGTAGCACCGCCTCACTCAGCACTCTTGGCGCACGGCGCATGGAAGGGGAAATGGATGGGCCCGGCTCCTCAAGCTCCTCAGGCACAACGGGTGTCGCTATTAAGGAAACACATGTTCACATTCATTTAATTGAGTTTATCCTATGAATGATTTCATTAACAGTTTACAAATTGAAATAAAATGTACGAAAACACAATATCCTATTCCAGTTGGTTTATTTTACCTTCACTTTGGCTGTTAGATGGCCCGGTTTGTTCTGTCGCAAGAGCATCAGTGTCACCGTCCTTAGTAATCCCGGACAGAGCCGTGTCTCCAATGATGCAGGCTATGCGGTTGTCCAATGGGGAAAGTTCCGTTTTTGTCTGTCCTCCTCCAGTTGCGGATTTTTCTCGTCTGTGTGCTTTTTTAGCCAATACTTTAATATCAAACCATTTTTATTTTTTTCTGGGACAGTTCTCTCCTCAGACCCAACAGAATTAACTGCATTGGTGACATTCTCCCATGCAGCATTTTTTTCTTTAATTTGTAATTCCTCCTGCAGTGAATGAACTAAACAATATCTGTTGGTTGGATTCAACTTCATTTACAAGTATCTCTAATTCTGTGTTTGTGAAGTTCCTCTTCTTTGCTCTCTTTGCCATTATTGCAGTGAGGAAAAAACACAATCACGTAATTTTTAAAGGGAAGTGTTGTCACCATATATGGTTAATGGACCATGGATGTGAACGAGCATGGTACTTACGCACATGTGGTATTTATCAACAATGATTGCTTACTCATGTGCGTAAGAACTGCGTGCGCACGTTTGATAAATGCGGATTTTCTTGTACTTAGGCACATTCTAAATTTCATTCGTTGGACAAAATATAGAACCTTTTCTATGCACTGTTGATAAATGAGGGCCCAGGTCTTTGTACTTGGAAGTCTGCTAGGTATGCAGGTGGCTTTACATGTCGTCTGGGACGTACAACTGGAGGCTCTGACTCTGGAGGAGATGTCATTTCTCTGCAGTAATTCGATGTTTGCATATGACGCAATGGCACTAGACGAGTTTCACTCGTGGCACGCGCCATTGCGTCATATATATATATATATATATATATATATATATATATATGTGTGTTTATGCCATTATATGCTTGATTTATCACGATTAGGCTTGCTTTCATGTAAAACAATCTGCAAATTTAAATAATAACAACAAAATACACTTACTTTATATGCACGCACAACTATATTATATCAGCAAGTGTGAGATATCACAGACAAAGCTGAGATGTAGCGGATTGCTTAAGGAAAGAGTTCACGTTCTGCATGTCTGCTCAGTGCACCTGTTCCACTTTCCGACCTCGCGTGACACACAAGATGGTGACGTTGCAAATGGGGATTGGTTATACACATTAGGTTAAAGTAGCCTTTTGAACAGAGGTTGTGTGTTTCTGTCCTGAGTCTGATGTTTCTGTCTGCAGCTTCTAACTTTGTGATTATTATATCTGTTCTCAACTGGCATTCAGCGTCACATCATTTGTTTATTACTAGAGAAACCAGCAATTCGTATTTTACTTCCTCTATAGGTGTTTATGTCCATCTTTATCTCCTAATTTGCATACTGACATCTGTGTCAGACTGTATCAGTCAAAATGAACATGGACTGTAATAAAAAAAAGTATATACATATGACAATTCATAATTTAGATTTTAAATTCCACAACTAAACAGTGCTTTAATGTTATTGGTGGGCTGTATAACTCATATTACATCCCTGTTGAACTTGACATGTATGTTTGCATTTCTTCTTGTACTTTTAAATACAAGTAATTTTACATAAATTTTGCATACATTCCTATTGTATAGTAGACAAAAAGCAGTAGGTGAACAAATAAGTATGTCCAAATCCTCAGTATTCATAAAAGAGTAAGCGCGAATTACTTGGGTGGTGCACTAATTCGCACTAGTTTTCGGCGTGCGTATAGTTAAGTTGCATCCGAAAATGCCTACGTGAAAAGTTCGTGAATATAGTAGTTTGTCTAAATCCTCAGTATTTATAAAAGAAAACAGCAAGCAATCCCTGGCTGTCCTTCTGCTTCAGCCCAGATTCTGCAGTGCTCATCTGATGGATACTTTTCTAGGATGCCACTAGAGTGGATATGTCATAATCTAACAAGGTGGAGAACAGGGACGAGAGTACCATGACACTCAAGTGATGCTGCTGATGCAGGAGCCAGTGTTTTGATGAAGACGTAAGTCCATCTATCTGTATATTCTAGATCAAATAATCTGCTGTCTACGCAGGGTAAGGAAACTCTTGGATTTTACTCACTGAAGCTAAGCAGGGTTGAGTCTGGTCAGTATCTGGATGGGAGACCTCCTGGGAAAACTAGGTTGCTGCTGGAAGAGGTGCTAGTGAGGCCAGCAGGGGGTGCTCACCCTGTGGTCTGAGTGGGTCCTAGCACCCCAGTATAGTGATGGGGACAATATACTGCCAATACAATATACTTCATTTGATCTCAAACGCATTGTCACTACATGCACTCACAAATCTGGACCATCTTGACCTCATCTACACACGCAATTGTATTTCAGACAACATCTTGGTCAAACCCCTACACATCTCTGACCACTTCTTCATTTGATTTGAACTATATCTAGCTATTTCTGCACCCCCAACTCCCCTGCCTGTCACTTTTAGATGAAACCTACGCTCTCTTTCTCCCTTCCACCTTTCTTCACTAGTATCCTCCTCTCTTCCCTCTCCAACCCACTTCTCATCCATGGATACTAATGCAGCGACTGACACCCTATGTTCCACACTTACTTCTTGCATAGATGATTTATGCCCTCTCTCCTCCAGGCTAGCACGGGCTACTCCTTCAAACCCTTGGCTATCCGATGTTCTTCGTGAGCATCGGTCCAAACTCAGGGCAGCCAAGAGAAAATGGCACAAATCTAAAGACCCATCTGACTTGAGTATGTATCGGTCTCTGCTTTCATCTTTCTCTACTCAAGTCCATACTGCCAAATCTTCATATTTTTCAAAACTTTTAATTCACTGCTCTGTCCCCCTCCACCTCCTACAATCACTTCTATAACACCTGATGATTTTGCCACATTCTTTACACACAAAACTACATCTATCAGTAGTCAGTTCTCAGCTCCACACTTACAGGAACTAAAATCGACCACACCCACAACCAAAACTCCCCTCTTCTCCTTCTGTCCCCACTCTGAGGCAGAAGTATCCAAACTTTTCATCTCCAGCCATCCAACGACATGTCCCTTAGATCCTATCCCCTCACACCTTCCCCAAGCAATCTCTCCCACAATCCTACCAGCGCTCACACACATCATCAACACATCTCTTCTCACAGGCACTTTTCCCACTACTTTTAAGCAGGCCCGGGTAACCCCACTGCTCAAAAAAACTACACTTAACACTTCACTCATTGACAACTACAGACCTGTCTCCCTCCTTCCATTCATAGCAAAAACACTGGAACGAGCTGTCTTCAACCAGCCATCTTTATTTCTCTCACAGAACAACCTATTGGATGCTAACCAGTCAGGTTTCAGGAGTGGTCACTCAACTGAGTCTGCGCTACTGTCTGTCACTGAAGCCTTGCGGACTGCAAAAGCTGATTCCAAATCATTAGTACTTATTTTGTTGGACCTATCTGCAGCTTTTGACACAGTGAATCACCAGATCCTCCTGTCGACCCTCTCATCGCTGGGCATCACAGGGACACCACTTCGCTGGTTCAAATCCTACCTCTCTGGTAAGTCTTTCAGAGTGGCCTGGGGAGGTGAGGTATCTAAAACTCATCAACTGGTCACTGGGGTTCCTCAGGGATCAGTTCTTGGACCTCTCCTCTTCTCCATATATACTACATCTCTGGTTCCCATCATACAGGCACATGGCTTTTCCTACCATTGCTATGCTTATGACACACAGCTCTATCTTTCATTCAAACCAGATGATCCATCGGTAGCTACACGGATCTCAGGCTGCCTGGCGGATATCTCTGCATGGATGAAGGAGCACCATCTACAGCTCAATCTGGCAAAGACTGAGCTCCTTGTCTTTCCTGACACTCCAACTCTACAGCATGACTTCACCATCCAGTTAGGTTAATCAACAATTCACCTATCGGCTTCAGCCAGAAACCTTGGTGTAATCTTTGTTGACAAATTAACTTTCAAAGACCACATTGCTAAAACTGCTCGATTTTGCAGGTTTGCGTTGTTCAACATCAGAAAGATCAGGTCCTTCCTAACAGAGCATGCTGCACAAATCCTCGTCCAGGCCCTGGATATTTCTAGGCTGGACTACTGCAGTGCTCTTTCAGCTGGTCTTCCACCATGTACAATCAGACCACTACAAATGATTCAGAATGCGGCAGCACAACTGGTCTTCAATGAGCCCAAAAAGGCCCATGTCTCACCTCTCTTTATATCCCTGCACTGGCTACCGGTTACAGCATGCATCACATTCAAGACACTGATGCTGGCATATAGGACAGTCACCAGCTCTTCACCTGCCTACCTCCATTCACTACCACACATCTACACTCCTTCCAGAAGTCTGAAATCCTCTAGTGAAAGACACCTAATTGTACCACCACAGAGAGGCATGAAATCACTTTCCAGAACATTCTAGGTCACTGTTCCTGCCTGGTGGAACGTTCTTCCCACACCTATCCGGAATGCTGCCTCCTCCAAATGCTAAAAACCCATCTTTTTCAAATCTATTTGACCCAATAAAAAAAAATAAAAAATCTTTCTTGATCTTGTCTTTATAGCATGTACTCATATAACAATGCCTGATTTATGGTATTTTCGAGCACTTCCCGCTTCGATCTGACTCTTAGGATGAATCGCTTGCTGTTCTCCCCAATTGTAAGTCGCTTTGGATAAAAGCGTCAGCCAAATGAATAAATGTAAATGTAAAAAAGCACCGTCCTTCGGATGAGACGTTAAACCGAGGTCCTGACTCTCTTTGGCCATTAAAAATCCCAGGATGTCTTTCGAAAAGAGTAGAGGTGTGATCTCAGCATCCTGGCCAAATTTGCCCATTGGCCTCTGACCATCATGGCCTCCGAATCATCCCCATATTCTGATTGGCTTCATCACTCTGTCTTCTGTCCACCAGTAAGCTGGTGTGTGGTGGGTGTTCTGGCGCACTATGGCTGCCGTCGCATTATCCAGGTAGATGTTGCACACTGGTGGTGGATGAGGAGATACCCCTGACACTGTAAAGCGCTTTGATTGTCTTGAAAAGCGCTATATAAATGTAATGAATTATTATTATTATTATTATAAAAAATATCAAAATATGTGTTCCGAAGAGGAATGAAGGTTATACTAGTTTGTAACGACATGATGGTAATTAATGAAGAATGCTTTTAACAAGATCAGATAACGACCACAAAATGGGCACGTTTCATCAAAATGTTCATCAAAATACTGTATTTACAAAAAGATACATTAAACCTAATTAATTTCTTTAAAAATTTTCATTTAGTTTTGTTTCATACTCCTGCTGTTTACTGTATGTTTTTTCTTTGGAAAACATGAACATATTTGAATGTAAACACATCCTCATTCATTTACTTATGTCCAGGATGGACTATATTTACATCTCTTACGTTGAACAGAAGGATAAACAGTGAATGTTATTGTTCTAGTCCAGTGGTTCTCAACCGTTTGATTCCAAGGCCCCCTCTACCCCGCAACCTTTTCTCTTCACAAAAAACGTATTATCCACCTGTAGGCCTATTCTAGTGTTATTACTTTTCAATTTAAGAGATTTGTAATCCTGGGCCCGTATTCACAAAACATTTTATCTTAGCACTAAGAGTTCTCTTGCATAGCAGTAAAAGTTTTTAGCTAAGAGTTTTCTCTTAAAACTTATTCCCAAAGCTGCTGAGACAAACTTTTACTATAGAAGTCTTAATCTAAGAGTAAGGGCGGGGTTGACCTTGTTGCTATGGATGATGTCAGCATGCCTACTGACTATGCACATTGTGATTGGCTGATAGGGGATGAGTCTCTGTCAGAGATTTGTTCATAGAGGGCGATATTATGTTGCCATATTCTAATAAAGGTTTAAAAAAAAAAAAAATAATTGCCACTAATGTAAATTAGTGTCAAAAATTAGACAAGTATATGCTCAGCTAATTGTCAGCCTCTTACATGTGCGCTTCTTATAAACAATTAGCAGATATACATATAAAAAACATTTTAATTGACTGACTAAAATGATCATGGCCGATAGTAAGACATGCAAACGTAAAAGAAAACCGAACTTACCCAACCTATTAATGAAAACAAGGATATAATCAAAAGAAAATTTGGAGTATGGATAACCTCCAAAACCAAAAAAAGACATGTGGGATAACATAAGTGTGCCAATAAATGCAACATTTTTCAAAAATGACCCGGAGCAGGAGGAACCCAGCAGGACCCAGATCACAGCCATGACAACGACCCACGGTGGTGTCGACAGAGGGAGGAGCCATTGGTGGAGGAAGGACCGCTGACTCCAGGGGCCGACCGACAGAGGCGGAGCAGCTGGCAGAGGAGCCCAAGGCGGAGATGGAGAGCTGAAGATCCAGGGCTCTAGTTCTTCCTCCACGGTGCACTCGGGCTCAAACTCTGCGTGTCGTGGTGATGGTTGGCTGGTCTCTGGGTCATGAGTGGGACTTTTCTGCCAGGGAGAGGTAGTCACGGGTGTGGTCCTCAAGAGAGCGTTCCCCCCTGCTTCAGGAGGATGAGGAGAACGGTAGGGTCCAACTTTAGATAAGTAACTCTGCAACTCCATGTCCGCTAGAAGTAATTATCATTAGAAGTATGCTGTGTATATATATGCTAACACTAAATTTTGATGTTTCCCCAAAAGATAAACTATTAAATTATATTATAGGTAACTTTGCAAGTACATGAACCTTCTACCTAGCCTAACCTAACCTTAACCTAAGTCTACTAATACTCTAAGGAGTGTTAGTTGAAATGTAGTTGGACAGTTTAAGCTTATAGTAAATAGACTAAGTGGACCATCAAAATAAAATGTAATATAATGTAAAAAATAAATGTAATATGATATAGTCCATTATAAATTAAGTAGATTTAATATGGCGTCCATTGAGTGTTATAAATAATCATAATCTTAAAAGTTATAACCTCAAATACTCGCGTATTATAAAGTATTATAATTGCTGTTACGATTATTCATGAGATGATATAACATATAAGTTTTTTTTATAATGCATTATGCATTTATTATAATGCCTTAGAAATACCCTTATAATGTATTATAAATACGGGCTTCATAGAAAGTGTTACCCACACTTCTTCAGCAAGCATCAATTAGAAAACACTGATTGTGATTGGTTGCCTCGCCTATGACTTAACCTTCTTTAGGGTCTTAATGAGAAGTCTATAACATGCTTTGGTTAAAATTTCTCAATGGTAGTGTAAAAAACATTATTTTTACCTGGTCAGAATCAGCCCTTTTTAGAGCGAGCTATTCTGTTGCATGTTCTTTTAAATCAGGGGTGTCAAACATGCGGCCCGCGGCCGAGTACGACCCACTAAGTCGTCCAATACAGCCCGCGGAATGCTTTGAACAATAATATTTAATATTAAATCTTTTTTTATTATCATTATTATTATTAGTAGTAGTAGTATTATTAAATAAAGTCTATGTATGAGTATTCGCGGCAATATCGTCTTTGGTTTTATTCATTTTTATTTTATTATTAATAATTTCAATTTGCTTCTATTGCGCTTTAGCAGGAACCGCTAACACGCATGCGCATTCTAAAGCGGCGCCTAAATCAAATTTCGAACACTTTGGCTAACTGAAGAGATGTGTGGCAAGCACTTGCGTAAATTGGCGTGGTAAAGGCAGCGGAGCTTGTGTGTCCTGAAAAAAAAAAAAAAAAAAAAAAACACAGGCTTTTGCCAGTATTAGCTTGTCAAGAAATACAGTGGCTGAAAGAATTGGGGACCTTGCAAGAGACTTGAACCATCAGCTGAAAGACAAAGTTAAGATATTCATTGCTTTCTCTGTAGCACTCGATGAGAGGACTGACGTTTACGACGTTAGTTGGTTGCTGATGTTGATGCACTGTTTACGTTAACGTTACCCCGCCCGCTCCGTCCGGGAGGCGATTGGTAAAATAACAATTATTATTGATTGCTAATTATACATTACAACTAAAATAATACCTTAAAAATGAAAAGAGACAGAATTTTATGATCTGAAATTTCTTATACTGGTGAACCCCTTTTAGTCCAAGGATCCAGTATGCGTTCATATAGTAAGTTCAGAACGGCTCTAATATAGAGAAAACCTGATTGCGGAGAGTCACGTCAGGATGTCAGTTAATGTTATTCTTTTCAGCGTGGATTTGTTTTAAAAGCACGAGTTATTAAGCGAATATAAGTGTGTGATCAGATCAGCTGTTAAAATGAACCATCCATTCATCATATCATCATGCAAAACTAAGAAGTAGAATAGAATAACTGCATTTTCATATATACTGTTGTACTTTATATACTTCACACACATACACACACACACACACACACACACACACACACATGTTGGGTTTACATGTTTTATGGGGACATTCCATAGGCGTAATGGTTTTTATACTGTACAAACCGTACTTTCTATCGCTCTACACCTACCCTACACCTAAACCTAGCCCTCACAGGAGATTGTGCACACTTTTACTTCATCAAAAAAACTCATTGTGCATGATTTATAAGCCTGTTTCCTCATGGGGACCTGAGAAATGTCCCCACAAGGTCAAAATCTACTGGTATTCCTATCCTTGTGGGGACATTTGGTCCCCACAACGTGATGAATACCAGGTACACACACACACACACACACACACACACACACACACACATGTTGAAGCTATAAACTCAAAGCTTTATGTTGACTGTTGTATTAAATATCTTTAGTTGAATTAAAGTATCAATGTTATTATGTTTTTCAATTCAGAAAATATAATGAAACAAACTTACAATATTTCATACATTAAGTCAACATAAAAGTTTAATTTTAAACCTTAGTGTTCTTTGGTGAAAGTAAGAAATAACAAAACAAACTCAAAACACGTCGCAATTCACCATCCAACAGGGGACCAAAGTAAAGTTGTTCAAAGTCATTATTTCATGATTTTTGCACAAAAGTGTAGTCTAAAACAAACATTCACAATGACACTAAAACATCAGCTTTAGCCATCCAAAAATCTCTATAAAAGATGTTGAAGCTATAAACTCAAAGCTTTATGTTGACTGTTGTATTAAATATCTTTAGTTGAATTAAAGTATCAATGTTCTAATGTTATTATATTTTGTGAATTTAATGAAACAAACTTACAATATTTCATACATTAAGTTAACATAAAAGTTTAATTTTAAACCTTAGTGTTCTTTGGTGAAAGTAAGAAATAACAAAACAAACTAAAAACACGTCGCAATTCACCATCCAACAGGGGACCAAAGTATAGGTTTTCATCAAAGTCATTATTTCATGATTTTTGCACATGATGCATGATCTATAAGCCTGTTTCCTCATGGGGACCTAAGAAATGTCCCCACAAGGTCAAAATCCACTGGTATTCCTATCCTTGTGGGGACATTTGGTCCCCACAACGTGATGAATACCAGGTACACACATACATACACACACACACACACACACACACACACACACACACACACACACACACACACACACACACACACACACACACACACACACACACACACACACACACACACACACACACACACACACAGAGTCTCTTATGCTCATTAAGGATGCATTTATTTGTTAAAATAAGATACAGTGTGAAATATAATTACAATTTAAAGTAACGGTTTTCTATTTTAATATAACTTGAAATATAATTTATTCCTGTGATGCAAAGGTGAATTGATGATCCTTCAGAAATCATTCTAATATGCTGATGTATTATCATTATTGAAAATATACTTATATACTATACCTGTGATACTTTTTCAGGATTATGTGATACATAAAAATATAAATAGGACAGCATTCATTCAAAATAGAAATCCTTTGTAACAATATACGCTACCATTCAAAAGTATGGGACCTTTCATTTTTTTCTCTGTTTATAATACAAATAAATAAATAAATAAAAGTTAAGGTGATAAAAGGTGAAAGACTTCTGAAGGATTCAGAATTTCTGATGGATCACATAAAACTATTTATGCTGAAAATTCAGCTTTGATCACAGCAGCAAATTACATTTTAAAGAACATTAAAATAGAAAACATTACTTTCCTTTTCTGAAGTTTGCAACCCTAGTCTTATCCTTGATTACAATTGTCATCCATCAAATTCTTACTAGCATGACACTGACTTGCTTTATCCAGCTGAGATTTCACTGTATTTCACACGGTGCAATGGAATAGTAGAAGAAGTAAAACAGCAGTGGTGCTGCTTTTTTACATTTTTGATTAATTTAACATATTAATAATTATTGATTATTAATGTTTAGCACCAAAGATTGTAGATATTTCATACCCAAACTTCAGTTTTTTAAGAATAAACAATATGTTGGTTCTCACTGATTAGATGTCACACCAGCAAAAATAGATTCTTTAAACAAATACAAATACAAGGAATTTAAATTCACATATCATCTCATATGTTTCTGGCCACTGAAGCTCTTGAAATGGAGCAAACAAACCCACAGGAATTGCACGGATATATCCAAAGAACATCATCCACCTGGAAAAACAGACCCTTAAAAGAACAGTTTAGACAATTTACAGTTCGAAAACTGTTTACTGAAAAAAAAAAAAAAAAACAAACATTTGAACTATTATAACAAGCATCTGAGCAAAAGATTTCTGCCTTTTTAACCACTATGTACGGCTGTCTCCTAAAATTAATCAATGTGAAATTATTACTGAAAGTGATTAATGAAAATGAAGTTATAGGACATGGACACAATAATTTCTCTTACATGAAGGGTTTGTATATCCTTTCACTCTAAATTTTTGCTGCAGATGAAGTTGAGTTTTTCAGTTTCACGACGGCTGATCCAGCGCTGATCTCTTCCAGACTGAACTGCTCCAGATCTCACTGCATGTTCACAGTCCTCCTCTGATGTGCCGTAACCTGGAGCCCAGTTCTGATAGCACACGGTCTCTCCACTCACCCAGAACCAGATGCCCACAGTGCAGGAGTGACGTAAACCCAACCACACCGCCGCAGTAGACGCCTGTTTAACCACGTTCATCACACGACGCTGAATCTCTTTTGAATGAACCGAGACCAGATCCACATGATTCTGTCTGCAGTATCTCAGAGCTTCAGACCACGGCAGATTCTTTTTGATCAGAATCAGTTCAGCGTCTGGACACAAAACGAACCACAATTTGAAATTAGAGAGAGAAACAACATGCAGAACAGATGAACTTGGCATGTCAGACATGTAGCGTGAACTTTAACCCTCCTGTTATCCATTCAATGTTTAACGTATGTACATGTATTGACTTTTTTTTTTTTTTTTTTTTTTGCTTCAGATTGAATGACTTTTCCTAATTTAATGGGGAAAACTTGGTAAATATAAAATTAACATGTAATTATCATTTCAATGCCCTGTACACATTTTGTCACATCGGTGTTCTTTGGTCTTTTAGCTGTAAAAAATGTACACACATTTGTTTTGGGTGATATTGAGGTCACTATAACATGCTATGATTTTATAATATGCACTATATTTTTATATGTTAAGTATAATAATAATAATAATAAAAAAACAAACAAACAAACAAAAAAAAAACATGTAGTATTGCAAGAACCACTGTCAATTGAATTGCTCTCTCAATTGAAAATGGCCTCTAAGCAAAGGTTCTCTGTCAGTGAGATTTTGTCACAGGTGTTTGACAGTGAAAGTGTGTGTGTGTGGGGGGGGGTGTTTCAGAGTGTTGTTCAGTAGTCAACAAAGACATCAATTACCTGACACCAACCTTTTAGCAAAAAAAAAAAAAAAAAAATCATATTCTGGAGGTTTTAAATTGCTGGGGTCAAATTGACCCCAGTGGAAAAAAGGTGTTAGCGGATTTTAGGGTCACAGGAGGGTTTAAGAGATCTGGAGGTGATGGATGGATTGTGTGTGTTTTGTGAGGATCTACTCACCTTCATGACACACGAAAGAATATGGCTTGGTGCAAGACATATCTAACCATTGTTCCTGTGTCCCAGAGTTCAGTTCAACGGCTGCACAGTTTTCACTTCCTCCGGCATTATTAGGTTCACCGGACTTCCAGTATGTGTAGGAGGAGTTACTCTGATCTGACCACTGCCATGTTTTTGTGACTCTAAACAGACCGATCCAGACATGTGATCCAGAAAACTGTCTGTCACGAATGAACTGCTGAACCTGTTGATTCTCATTCTGGTTTCTCACAATGACCAGATCAGTGTGATTCTGTCTGCAGTAACTCTGAGCGTCTGTCCAATTCATCAGCTGATTGACAAAGATGAGTTCTGCGCTTGCTTAAAAGATAAAACACGAATTACCATTTGTGAACATGGTGATGATTTTAAAGCTCTTTCTATTTTTCCGTTATGTTTTCTTACACATCTCTATGGGATACTTGGTTCAGACACAACGAGCAGATGAGAGAAGATGTTACCTTGCAGCTAAATATGTCAGTTATCTAGTCCGTAGAAACATATGTTGATTGTAGACTTGTAATTTACTAATTAATATATAGTGATCATCTTTATGTTTGGTTGGTTTATGTTTTAATGGACTATCATGAGTCCATGGACTAGAGTTGAATTAATCTACTAAAACTAAATAAATAACATATTTGTTTTTGATATACTGAATACTGAAAATATCAAGCTACATCATCTCTAGTTACTGCTGTATGTTTATGAATGTTATATGTTTAACAACTACATCCATAGATTCCTGTATCATCTCTCTCTCTCTCTCTCTCTCTCTCTCTCTCTCTCTCTCTCTCTCTCTATATATATATATATATATATATATATATATATATATATATATATATATATAGACAACAACAAAAACAAACAGTAATAGTGTTTAATATTGCATTAAAATTTGGTTTATGGTGCATGCATAAATGAATGGTTGTTGTAGTTAAATAGCTGCACCTACTGTTGTTGCAGATTAAATGCCGTTTATCACTACATGGCAAATCCTTAAATTTTCCATTTTTCATCACAGCACAATCATCTCTGCCTTCAGGTTGTCCAGTAGCCCAGTTCAGATAGAGAGCAGGTTCACCTGAAGACCACTGCCATTGATCACGACCCGTCTTCTGCAGCCCAATCCAGACCTCTTTATCATTATTCACACTCTTGTTTAGCTTGTTCATGTCGTTTATGTTGTCAACGGTGGCCAGATCTGTGTATTTCTCTCTGCAGTATCTCTGAGCTTCAGTCCAGTTCTTCATCTCATTTATAAAGTGATACTGACGCTGAACACATTCAGATACGGAGCAGAGAGCTGTGAAAGAGAGGCTTTGCTTTAATACTTTTCAAAAAAAGATCAAACCTGATAAAAGTATAAACCATAATTAAAACCACAAACACACTCACCAATGAGAAGAATGAAATGTAGAGTTTGGTCCATTTCTGAGGAAGAAAAATATTGAAAAAACAAAACATTCATGATGAAATAAACAACAACAACAACAACAACAACAAAAATCTTAGCCATACAGTATAATAGAATTCTCAGTTTATGGCTGAAGAATGAACATGTGAGTTGTTCTTACTTTAGAGGTCTTGTTTCTCTATCCCAAGTGTGATGCTTCTGTCTGCAGCTTCAAACTATGTGTTTATTATATCTGCTCCCAACTGGCATTCAGCATCACATCATTTGTTTATAACTCGAAAAACCAGTATTTCATATTTTACTTCCTCTATACGTGTGTTTTTGTCATCTTGATGCCCTAATTTGCATACTGACACCTGTGTCAGACAGTATCAGTCAAAATGAATATGGACTGTAATAAAAAAATATATACATATATGACAATTCAGAATTTTAGATTTTAAATTGCACAACTAAACAGTTGCTTTGATGTTAATTGTGGGCTGCATAATTCATATTACATCCCTGTTGAGCTTGACATGTATGTTTGCATTTATCTGGTGCTACCCCTAAATAAAGTTCATTTTACATATGTTTGTTTGCTTTATAATTATTATATATTATAACTGTATATTAAAATTTAGGCAAGTAAAACAAATACAATAAATGCCTTTAACAGCACAGTAAAAACATTAATAAAGTTAGTGATGTTACGTTTGTTTGTTTGTAAAACACCATGTTACAAAATGACATTTTATTGTCTGGTTATTTAAACTAGTTAGAAGGATTGTTGTTGCTTCTGTGTAATAACAGCTATTATTACACATAATTTTTCATATTTATTTTTTTCATAAAAGAGTATAGACAAAAAATCCCCAGATGTCCTACTGCTTTAGCCCAGATTCTGAAGTGCTCATCCATATGGCAAGCCGTTTTAGCCTAAAATATACTAAATGTAAGATAAGATAAGATAAACTTTATTGTCCTAAAGCAGTGGTTCTCAACCTTTTTTGGGCCAGCGCCCCCCTACCCATTATTCAGGTCCCTCACCGCCCCCCATCAAATAAATCATAGTCTAATTGTCCTCACTAAATATTAAAGTTGATTATTATTAGTATTTTGTGTTTATAATAAGGACTGTTATTATATTTATTGTAATTCAAATGTATGGGGTCATTAAAATTTTTACTTAATTCAAGGATGCATTGAATTGATCAGAAAAAGACAGTGATGTACTTTTTTACAGTAAATTATATATATATATATAAAAACAGTAATAACATTAATTTACAGAGTTTTTAAGCAAATTGTTGATTTTCATTGCTACAGCTTCAGTGTTGTTGTGATGCTGATATACTTTATTGCTCCAAATTTAAAAAGACTAAATAAAAATTCCTGTTTAGAACATCCAAAAGGACATTTTTACATAAGTGATTTTAGTTTGTTCTTCCATTTCTGTAACTCTTGAACACCCTTTTTACTCTTGTGATATGTTAAGATATTTTCAATTAGCTTTCAGTAAAACAAAAAAACAATTATCCCTTGGTAAATACCCTCTTTTTTGAGAATTTATTGAATTCCCTTTTTTCTGAGATAGTAGACATGGTTAATTTTGTGGGTAATACCACATTTACACATGCAAATGGAAGAAATGTAAACTCTACTTTACTATATTTCACAATTTTTAGAATATTTCAAAGTTTGCTTACAAATACCTTAAAGAAAACTAAGTACAACACTAAAAGTTGGGATGTTTTGTAAAATGATAAAATCTATGATTTGTTAATTCTATTTAACTTTTATTTAATTGACAACATTACAAAGAAAAGATTTCCAAAGTTTTCACTGACCAACTAACATGTATTTTATTAAATATATATATTTTTTTTAAGTAACAAAAGTGCAACACACTCCAAAACAATTGGGACAGAAGAAAAATAGAAGTGAAAAGGTTATAGAATAAGCTAAACTGTTTTGAAACAGTTGACAGGAGCCAGATGAATTGGTAATAGGTGATTATCTTTGGGTATAAAATGAGCTTCTCAGTCTTTGCAAGCAAAGCTAGATCGTGGCTCAAAATTTGTTTATATTAACAAAAATATGTTGGCCAGTGTAATTGTCACGTATCTGGTCTATCCTGTCATCATGAACTCTTGCACCACACTTCATGGACTTCATTCCCCACAAGCCACTGCTCTAATCACTGCATTCACCTGCTCTCACTTTACTGATTACTGCTCACAGCTGCACTTCATCACACTGACTGCATTTAAGCCACTCACACACACAGCCACCTTGCGAAGTCTTATTGTTCCCTATGGTCGTAATTCTAAGCGTTTATCTCTGTGTTGGATTCTCTGTGTATGACTCTGGACTGTGTACCCCGTTGACGATTCCTGCTACCTGCCATTGCGACCATTGCCTGAGTATCGAACTGTTTACTGGATTTCCTACGTTGTTCCTGTTTTCCGGTGATTACTCTTGATTGTTGACGATTCTCAATAAATGCTGCAAATGGATCCGCACGTCTCAGTCTGACTCCTTGTGACAGTAATCATTGGAATTTGTTTCTTTGTACTTCAGTCAATTAAATAAATGTTAAAGAGAAAAAAATACCTATTCTTGATTTTATGGCATTCAGCATGATTTCTGAAAGATCATGTGACACTGAAAGCTAGAGTAATGAAGCTTAGCATAAGAGGAAAACACATTTTAAAATATATTCAATTAAAAAGCTTTTTTGATGTTTTTTTTTTTAACAAACAAATGCAACCTTTTTTATTCATCCATTAAAAAAAATCGTATTTGCCTTTTTTAATAGTAATTATTAGTAATTTAATAGTAGTAATTATATTTTATTTATAATACATAGGCTTATTTTAAAAGCATGTAACCTATCTAAACCCATAACACAGCCCACATTAACCTATACATAATTTTATTTCGAATATGAGTCACACTGAGTCCGAATATTTCGTCCGAATTTTTCGCACGTTCAAAAATAAATACCTCACGTAATGTTAATCACGCTTGCACGCTGCCTCCTTAATTTTCGTCCATCATTAAAAAAAAAAAAAAAATTTCGTGTTGTTTAGCGTTTTTTTTTTTTTCACAACGGATGAATTAATACCCATCGGACTTTCTGTGTGTGACGAATTTTTAGGATTATGAATACGGAAAAACGCACACGAAAATTTCGGACTCAGTGTGCAATGCCTTTAACACTGCTACACTGTCCGCGAAAGGCGCAACAAGTTGCGTTAGAGCACATAGATCCCGTTATAATGAGTCATTCAGTAACTGAGCTTGAGCGCTACAGTAAACACATTCCGCGCGCTTATGCTGCAGACAAGTTGACAAATAGATATAGAAAGTGCGCTTTGATGCATCCAGTGTAGAAATGGCATTAGGATGTGGCAGACCGTTTTCTTCTCCAAGTTTCAGCTCAAACATATTCGGTTTAAGCTCGTCTTAATCAAACGCCCCCCAAAACCACCTCAGCGCCCCCCTTTCAAAATTATTGCTTTCAGCGCCCCCGATGCTCTCCCAACACCCCCTGGGGGGCGGTACCGCCCCCGTTGAGAAACACTAGCCTAAAGGAAATTCGTATTGGACACACACAGTACATTATAATCTGCCATTTCATACAAATAACATATTACATTCATGTGATACATACAGTGGCCCATCACTAACCTCACTATATATAGTGAGCAACTAAGTTGCACCCTACCCATTATATAACACACCTTTAGTCACCGTAATCATTTGTAAATTAAACACACACACACACACACACACACACACACACACACACAAAAATAAATAAATAAATTAATAAAAAATTAGGATTGTTGACCTCTGGCTAGCTTATCATTTAATACTTTAATGGACAGTGGGACAAATGATTGCTTAAAACGGTTAAGTCTACACTGAGTCTAACTCTGAAATGCCTTCCCGAAGGTAATAGTTGGTACTCAGAGTGGAGGACATGAGTGGGATCTGAGACAATTTTTTGAGCCTGTCTAATAACAGTTTCTTCAAAAATAGCCTGAAGTGTGGGATGCTGCTTACTGTAACTCCCATTATTTTCATGGCTCTCTGCATTAACCATGTATTTTGGGCTTTTAAGTGTACACTAAGATTGCCAAACCAGGCTGAAATACCATATCGGAGAATGTTCTCGATTACAGTGTGGTAAAAGAGAAGCAACACCTTCTGGTTAACACCAAAAACCCTCAACCTACGAAGAAAATACAGTTGCTGTTGGACCCTTATACAGACATTTTCCACCTGAGCACTCCATGTCAATTTTTTATCGATGTGAATGCCCAGATATTTATAAGAGTCTACCTGGGCTATATTCTGACCACTGATGACCAATGGTAAGTGATCTCCAGTGGATTTAGGGTCAAAAATCATCTCCACTGTTTTCTTTGTATTGATGCTGAGAAAATGTGTATCACTACCCTGGAAATCCAGAGGTCTCGCGAGAGCACAATTTGAATTGTCTCTGCAAGACACTCTGGCATCGAGCAATGATGCAGGTTACTGCAATACGTAAGCAATAGTGGGAACCAATCAAATTGGTGTATCTGATGTAGGCGGGACAGAGGCGAGCTAAGGTGATGATGACAGCACTGCGACGTCCGAATCATGTAGTAAACTTTGAAAGATCGCTGTCCCAGATGAACATGTTGTTTGAAACGGCTTTGGCCGCTACAATGAACGAGTTAGACTTGGCTTTCCATATAAAAGGAGGAACAGAAAACCGAAAACTCGAATCGTTCCTTTGCAAGAAGGACGTTTTTGCTGTTTTGCCGACTGGATACGGCAAGAGTTTAATCTATCAGTTTTTTCAGATTTTTCCTGGTGTAACAGTTAATATACTGTTCAAAACCTAGCAGAGCAGTATTTAAGTCACAGTGATTGAAGTCTCCCAGAATAAAATAGGGGCATTTGGGGTACATTCTAATTGTTCATGAACACAGTCTGCCGCCCGTAAAGCGTTGCCGTTTGGGGATACGTAAACAGAACAAATAAGAATGTTACCAAACTCACGGGGTAAGTAGAAGGGCCTGAGACTTACACATAACAGTTCTACATCAGAGCTGCAAAACATGTTTTATTGACTCTATCTAAATACTTAATTGTGTTTGGCCGGAAATTAAAACATTGTTACTTTTTTTAAATGAATTTCTTTGTGAAAATTCTTATTTTGTTTCTTTCATATGCCTGATGTTCACTAAATGCATGTTAAGAAAACATGAACACATTTGCATGCAAACACATCCTCATTCATTTATGTTCTCATGACATTTAGACCTTCAGGCTGGACAATATTTACATCTCTGACGTGAAACTAACAGATAAACAGTGTTATTGTTTCAGTCATATTCCATTACATTTCATTCAGTCTTATTAATCTTTTAGTTTTACTGCAACAACAGTTACGCTAGAAAGTTTACTGCAAGTAAGTTACACTATGACTGAGCCCCAATTCAAAAGTTGCACACTTTAAAATCCACAAATGTCGAAGTGGCAGTTGTTAAATGAGACCTACTATTGAGGACAGGTTGTTTATGGAGGACTTCATGTTATTGCCCACTGCTCCTGTTGCTGAGCCGCTGTGACAGCTGCAATGAGGACACAACAGAAGTGTTTCTGACAGACTTTGATTATACAAAAATGAAGCCATATTTTCTCTCTGCAGTATCTCTGAGCTTCAGCCCAGAGGGGGGTGTTTCATGAAACAAGTTAACCAAATAAGCCAGGTTTATTTCAGTTAGTCTGACTTGTCACTTGATTTGGCTCAAAATATCTCAGACTAACTGAAATAAGCCTGGCTTATAGAAGCTTTGCATTAATCCTTTCAATAACATGATCAAACCTAATAAAAACATACATAAAACAACAAACACACTAATCATTGAGAAAAAGAATGAAATATAGAGTTTGGTCCATTTTTTATTTTATTTTTTGAGGAAAACAACAAATATTTCAAATTGTTTTTATTTCAGTGGTTTAGTGTTTCTGTCCTGAGTCTGATGTTTCTGTCTGCAGTTTCAGACTATTTGATTATTCTATATCTACATCACAAATATTGTGTATTTTTGTACAAACAAATGTTCATATTTTGCTTCTTTCTTATTGTGTGTTTGTCCAACTTTTTCTCTTTATTTGCATATTTGTTTTGGTGTCTGTATCAGTTTATTTCCAATTGCTGCAGAACAAAGCCTTCAAAAGAACATGGATCAATCAAGAAACTATAAATATATAAATACTTACAATTTTATATTTGTAAATTTTACAACAAAATAGATTGGTGGGCCGCAAAACTCATTCACATAACAGTCTAATTTTGTATGTTTGTGTTGCTCTGTTATGGGCCACTTTATCATCTTGTTGAAACCAATAAACTAATAATTAGCTGATTGATGTGGGCTGAGTTAATCAGTGGAGACAGGTGATACTGGTTAATTAGAGCCTTTTAAAACCTGTTTGAAATGCTTCAGTCAAAGAAAAGAAAGTATGTGAATGTCTGAGAAAGAAAGAGAGACGCTTAAAAATACAATACATCTTAATTAATGCTCTAATACAAAAAAAAATGCCTCTTCAACTTTGTCTTCTTACATTCCAAATAGTTGAAAATTCAAACCCATTAATAACGTTTTAAAATGTGAAATTTTAATTTGAGCAGCAACCAATCCTTTCAGAACATACTCTGCACTAACTGCAACAGTATTCTTCCTAGTTTTCCCTATTTTGTTGATCCTAATGAGCAGTTTAATTGACATCGTTCTCTTTGTTCCTGAAAATGTATATTTTGGACCACTAATAAAATCTTTATAACTTCTTAAAATACCAAAAAAGACCTCCTAACCTCCCACGTTGAATAAGTAAACAATTCAGTACCTGAGCCAGAGGCAGAAATAATTTATTCCAGTGTTCTTCTGTAATGATTCAACAGTGTTTCACCCATTGCTATGTCTAAGATTCTTTACTCTGGTACATCCAGCTCTAACAAGACAGTATTCTGAAGACAAATATTTGGTCTGAATAAATGGTTTGTGAAACAAAGGTTCCTCCATAATCAATTATTGTGTTTGTTCAGTTCCTCTGCTTACAGAAAAAGTCATATTTCATGCTTGTAGCATGAAGCGATAGAATGAATCAAATTGTAGTTCAATTCATTTAGTCAAATTAAAAATCTAAGCTTGCCCCTGATTAAAATAAATCCGCTCTCTGGATATCTCCAATCTAGCACGTTCAGCCTGTGCCATAGCATAGAGGCAGCCTAATTATTTATGTCCAGAACTCCACTATATACCACTATAGGATAGTTCAGGGAGAGAGAGAGGGAAAAAAAATCATTTCATTTACACTTGAATAACACCTTATCCAGCATCCCTTTTCTAGTTAATTTCCCTATATTTCTCTGAATCTAATAAACATTCAACGATTTTAATATCTTCTATTCCCCACTTCAATCCTCCTGGAATGTGAGGTTTCCCACTATTCCCCCATTCACCCATAATGAACCCTTCACTTGTTTGATTTGCAAAAAAAAAAAAAAAAAAAAAAAAAAGAACTTTTTCAAACAAGGTTAGGTTTGTACAAAGTGGTTGAATATCTGCTTGGCCAGTTAAAAAAAAAGTGAACAATGCAGTATTACAATTTGTACATATTTAGGTCATATGTTTTTGTTGTGAGTATGATGTTTCTTTCTGCAGCTATGTGTTTATTATATCTGCTTTCATCTATCATTCCTATTTCAATGTTTAATGATACATCTATTTCATCTATCATTAAACTATGTGTTTATTATATCTGCTTATGATTATCTGTTTATTATATCCCATCATTACTCTATAAACTCCTATTTCATATTCATTTCCTCTATATTGGTGTATTTGTCCACTTCTTTGCCATTTATTTGTATATTGCTGTCTGTGTCAGTAAGTCTATATGAATATGGACCATAATCAGAAACTATAAACATAATATAAACAAACTAATTAGCTGATTGATGATGGTTGAGTTAATTTAGTGAAGACAGGTGAAAGTAGTTATGATGGCCTTTTCAAACCCTCCAGTAAAAGAGTTGAGAATGTTCATAGAGAGTAGAGGACATGAGATAAAGACTCTGTCTGCCCTGCACTGAAGTGGTCATATTGTGCATTTATTCCCCTGAAGACCATTTATAATATTAATAGAGGTTTTTGGACTCTCATGATTTCAACTGAAATCTTAATATCACCTTCTGCTGCTGCTGTTTCAGAATGAACCTGTCTTATTTCCTCAAAATACTTGGTTGTATTTGGCTGAAATGTGGACTAGTGATGCAAAGTCTGATTTGCTTTGGCAAACTGGTTCTTTTGGACAGTTTGGTTCAATGAACCAGTTAAAACAGTGATTTATTGGATCATGCAAATTATATCACTATGCATTTATTTTCTGACAGCTCTGTGTCATGTTATATGAATTAAAACATTAATATTGCCTTTCATTCACTTAAGTGAAATCTGTGGTCACAGTTTAATTCACTTCATGATGTAACCAGCCAATATTGTGTAACCTACATCTTGGATTTGTTTCCTGACATTGAACAGAGATATGTTTTTAATGTCTAAAGCATATAGAAAGTTCAGGTTTTTCATGTTTTCATAAAAATGTAGGCCTATTTAATATAACTAGTAAAACGTATATTTTACAGTACGTTTTGTTTGCATCTGCATAATGTCAGCAACTCACTCCTCAGAATTCTCAATAATCCTTGGTCATCCTCTGCAACTTTCGACAGTTTGTTGAACCGACTCATCCGTTTATTTGTAGCTTTGTGTCTTGCATTATCAACCTGGAACTACAGTTAGGATCAGTTCAATTTGTGAACCGACTTGACCAGTTACTTCCTAAGAACCGGCTCAAAAGAACGATTTGTTCAAAAATCGAACATCACAAATGTGGACACTTAAACATTACTTTTCAAAATTCTTATTTTGTATTCTTTTCACAATCCTGCTTTTTACCTTTTCTTTATAAAGTAAACATGAATACATTTGCACATAAACATCCTCATAACTCATTTGTTTATGCCCTCACCACATTTACGCACTCAGGCTGGATTTTATTTACATCTCTGACGTGAAGCACAAGGATAAACAGTGAGTGTCATTGTTCTAGTCATATTGTTCTTCATTACATTTAAGTCATATTATTCTGTTAGATTTTTTGCAATCACAGAAAAGTAAAACCATAAATGTGTCTCGATTCAGAAGCCACATCCTTTAAAGTCAATAAAGCCCAACATGCACGTTGGTAGATGAGACGGTCTACGGAGGATTTCCTGTTTGTGTCACCTGGTCGTTACATAGCAACTGCAGATACATTTTTTGACATTTCTGACTAAGATGGAGCCAGATTTTTGTATTATTATTATTAATATTATAGCACTGTCAGGTGACGAATCTCAAGCTGAGACAGGCTTTTTTGAGTTTGAGTACATTAACATTTAGCTTAACCCCTGAACTGTCACCGTCCCACCTGTGGGACGCTTGGCGCTCTTTTTTCCGTTGTCCTTTTTCTCTATTAAATGTTTTAGTAACCATCATAAATTATATATCACTTGAAAGCTTAGAACCTCAAGAATCAAACCATTTTGAAATCGGATATTGCTTTACCATGGAAATGGTACTTTAAAATCGTTTGGCGGTCTCCTCCCCCTTAGCGGTGTCATGTTACAAAATGTATTACGGTCTTTTAGAATCACAACTTTTTACAATCCTGACAAAAAACATATCATTGGAAAGATCTGAGTCTCAGGATTGCATATTTGGTGGTTATTTTGTGATAGAATGAAAATTTTCTGAAAAATGTTGACTTTTGTGACAGAAAAATGCATAAAAAATATATATGGCATTTGGATGGCACCCGGTGGCACTTTGTGGTATAACGCCCTAAACAAACTTTCACAGGAACCTTATTTTTTTTCCTATCAACTTCAAATTTGGAACGTAACTTATTTAGATGTGAGGCTTCAATTTGATATCAAATTTAGGATAAAACCTGTTATGTAAAATATGTATTTTATATAAAATATAATAAAAATAGTACAGTGCATTTTATTTACAGTAATTTTAAACTTCTATAATTTGTTGATACTTCATTGTTTTGAAAAAATTCCACTTCTGCCATAATCTGCTGATAGTCTTCTTTAAAAAAGAGACCAACCTTAGATCTGTATTCCAAAGTGTTCATGAATTACAACAATTGAAGCTTGGATAGTGCACGTTCTTGCCTATTTTAAAAAATGGGGGTGACAGTTAAGGGGTGCAGTCCATAAGTTTTGCCTCCTTTGACGCCATCACCGTTTGAAACCTGCATTTTAATTTTTCTTGTGGAATTACATTCTTTACGTGGGTTGTGCATAGCCACATCTTCTCAGCGCAGATTAATCTAATGCTTTCGAGGCTGTGTATGTGTGGGCTTTCAGTAAACTCACTAATGTGGATATTCAAACACTTAACAAGTTGGCTAAAACATGTCTGATAGTTTTGTTCTGACTAACTAAAAAGTTTTAAATTAAATTGCGGTACCATTAGTGATTTAAATCTAATGACCACACAGTTAGCTCAGATCATGCACGATATTAGCCTTATCTGTTGATTCTGTTTCAATTTCACTTTCTGTAATCCTCAAATTGTATATACCATTCCAGTTTCATCTAAATAAATTATTTTAATCTTAAAACACGATGTAATGTTCTATAGAACTCGTTTTGATGATGGATTATTTTTAACCAATATGTTACAGCTTAAACAGCTTCTGTTCTGATATTTAGAAAACAGCAAAGAGATGCAATTGCTGGTTGTACAGTTTATTTGAGCTGGCGTTGTTGACATTAATTTATGTTTAGCACAAAATGATTCTAATCAACATTTTACACCTTAAGAATAAACTATTTCATTTATCTCAGGCACGTATGTTAATTCTCAGTGTTTCACATTAAACCAGTAATTTATAATCTAAAAACACGATTAAAACATTAAACTCTATAGAAGGGAAAGAGAAGTAGCTGCAGCAAACACAGAGCATTACAACACAACTTTTAATTAATAAGCTTCATACCACACCCTTCAGTTACATTAATTATTTCAGGATAAAATGGAAAGAATATAAATATCTGTTACAATGGGGGTCTGGAGACTGATGTGTGGATCCATATGCAAAGCTTTATTAAAAGACGCAGTCAAGACAGGCAGGGGTCAAACACCAGCAAACAGGAACAACAAGGGAAATCCGAAAGAGTAATCCAGTAAACAGGCGTGAAGGTCAGGGCGGGCGACAAGATTCAAAACAAGAAAACAGTCCAGGGTCGAAAAACACATGAACTTGAAAGGTTAAATACTAAACAATGACCAGTCCTCACAGAGGGGGAAGGGAAGGCTTTATACCAAACACCTAGGGGTCACATGACAAAACTAACCAATGGGGAATGGACACATGGAACAGGGAACTAATGAGAGCATGACACATACAGACAAGAGTAAAGCATGGTGGGTTGAGGTGACACAGCATAAACAGAGGCTGCATCCGAAATCGCCTACTTCTCTACTAAATAGTAGGGAAAAGCAGTAGGCAAGCGAATAAGTATGTCCAAATCCTTAGTATTTGTAAAAGAGTTTCGGTATTTATAAAAGCGAGATTCGGGTGTACGTCTACTTAAAGTGCGTCCGAATATGCCTACTTACCTACTATATAGTAGGAAAAAAGAGTACGTGAAGAAATAAGTAAGTTCGAAACCTCAGTATTCATGAGACCTTTGTCTCATCTGCTGCGGTCTTTTCATCCTCAGTAGAAAAAGATTAAAAACCAATATGTTTAATAAAGCTTTGTTCCATGTGTATTTATTTATGTTCATGGTTACTTTTATTATTTTACTAATTTATTCATGTTTCCTGATGTTGTCAGTAAATAAAATATAACATTTTCATAAGCGTATGCATTTATTCATTACTTCATTGAAAAAAAAAAACAACAACATTATGCTTGTTTAACTAAAAATATCATTAATTATTAGTCAGCATTTATCATTATTGTTGGTACGTGTTTGAGTGGGCTAGCAATGCATTCTAAAGTTATTATAATTTCTAAGTAGCAATACTTAAATTTTTCGAGTGTAAAATCAACAGTCTTCTCCAAAGGTAAGATCTTTGAGCAACTGATCGACGTCTTCTTTGTGCAGATGTTGCAAACATGGAGGAAAGCGTACTAGGTAGGGTTGTCATGTTACTGATGCCATGAGGGGTCACTGTCGCTCAAATTTTTGTATTATTATTACTGCAGAATTTATAATTCCATACAAACTCAGGGAAAGACTTAAGTATCTTTAACAAAGAACAATCATGACAGAAAACATAACTATAATAGGTTTGCGTACATAGTACAAGATTAGATACAGAAAAAAAAAATTAAATATATTTGAATATTCATAAAATCACAATGAATTAAAAATTGCATTTGTTTTTGTTATTTATTTATTATTATTTTAAGTTTCAGGGATGAATGGACAGAGAAATTCAGCAATAAAAAGGAAAACAAATCAGATCTAAGCTAGTTTTGCACAATTTTGCCCATTAACATATTCAAGACAACAAATTTGGGGGTTTTAGTCATTTTAGTATTGTTAAAAATATAAAAACTTCAATCAATCCAAAATAAGCAGATTTCATCAACATCAAAATGTTTACAGATAGATGAATTAAATCCGTCGCTCATATCATTTCATGTTGCGCTTGTTATAACGTCATAGGTCACATGATAACGTCAACATGGCGGAACGCATCCATACTCAACGAGATTTGGCTGTTGAGTAGGTACTCTTTTAGCGCTCGTTAAGTAAGTACTTATTGAAATTAAGTACCTACTCATTGAGTAGGCGATTTCGGACGCAGCCAGAGTCAAATATTTACACAAACGTTGAACCAACTGCAACAATTGCTTTGGAAAATGATTTGAAACGCCACACGCTGGTGTCGCCTGCTGCTTAAAACGGTACAATGAAAAACTCCTTTCACAAACCATCTGCAAATGTTTTATAAAAAGAATCTTCTAACAAATGCAATAAACGAATCATCTGATGTCATTAAATATTAAGTGTCTGCAAAATCTGTTATTGTATTAAATTGTAGGGCTTGTTTTGATTATGGAGAACAAATATAAGGCCAATTAGATTTGTGTTTCAAACCCAACCATCACTAAAACGTATAAGGAAGCTCTTTGTATCCTTTCACTCCTAATATCTGCTGCAGATGAAGTTGAGTTTGTCGTGTTCAGGATGGCTGATCCAGCGCTGATCTCCTCCAGACTGAACTGCTCCAGATCTCACTGCATGTTCACAGTCCTCCTCTGATGTGCCGTTCCCTGGAGCCCAGTTCTGATAGCACACGGTCTCTCCATTCACCCAGAACCAGATGCCCACAGTGCAGGAGTGACGTAAACCCAACCACACCGCCGCAGTAGACGCCTGTTTAACCACGTTCATCACACGACGCTGAATCTCTTTTGAATGAACCGAGACCAGATCCACATGATTCTGTCTGCAGTATCTCAGAGCTTCAGACCACGTCAGATTATCTTTGATCACAATCAGTTCAGGATCTAAAAACAAAACCACAAGCAGAAAGTAGAGAGAGACAAAAAATCTGACAAAAATGCATAAAAAACACTATGAATTTGTCATGGCAGACATGTAGAGAGAACTTTAAGAGATCTGGAGGTGATGGATGGATTGTGTGTGTGTGTGTGTGTTTTGTGAGGATCTACTCGCCTTCATAGCACACAAAATCTAAATGGTTGATGCACTGGCTGTCAATCCATTGTCCCTGAGTGCTCAGTTGAACAGCTGCACAGTTTTCATGACCTCCAATATTATTCGGTTCACCAGTGTTCCAGTATCTGAATGAGGAGTCAGTCTGATCTGACCACTGCCATGAGTCTCTGACTCTGAACAGACCAATCCAGACATGTGATCCAGATAAATGTCTATCACTAATAAGCTTTTCAACCTGTTGATTCTCATTCTGGTTTTTCACACTGACCAGATCAATGTGATTCTGTCTGCAGTAACTCTGAGCATCTCTCCAATTCATCGTCTGATTGACAAAGACGAGTCCTGTGTTTACTTTAAGAGAAACAAGTGAAAACCGGTTGTTCATTATTCGTACACTGCTTTATGGATTTGTAAGAATTACAGTCCTCGACCAGATTCCACTCTACAATATATGGCTCCATAATGGCTTAATTATTATAGAGAAGAAGAAAGTCAACAGTTTAGACCATTTGGGATAATCACATCCTGAGCAAAAGGTGACCAATTGTTGAAAGGGAGCGGTTGAGAGACACTGAGAACCATCTCAGACAAAGGGGACATACAGACCACAGCTGTTACGACAGGAGCAACTTCATTTACATTACAGTTAACTACCCTTAATGCTATAAAAAGGTTTGAGCTAAGGATGTACAGTACATTGCTGCAATAAAAATAATTTGGGTAATTATGTTGAGTGGACATATTATCCTAAAAGGATAACAAGCTGTTTACTTGCTTGCTCACATGTTTGTAAGTGAACCACATGCTTTAATAGTTTTTTTTTTTTTTTTTTTTTTTTTTTTCTCAGTTTGTTGTTTGAGTAAATTTTATAAAACTTGACTGTGTGACATGTACTTGATTATTTTTAGAGTTAACTTAAAATACTTGAGAAGAAATTACTCATACTAACTGGCCATGTGAAATTTAACTTAGTTATGTAGATTTTACATAATTCAATACTTAAATCTAACTTAATAGTTATGCGTCCAAACAAAAATTAAGTAAATCTCATTGTTTTTAATGTATTTCACTGTAGTACAATTATGTGGTCTTGTTTTATTCACCCTAAAATCATGAAATAGACATGTGACAATGTGCCCCATAGGTGGGGTACAAAATGGACCTTTGGGAGGGCATTTACACCTGGGCCCGTATCCCTAAAGAATTTTTGTGCAAAAAGTGGCTCCTAGCGGCCAAATTCTAAGAAAATTCTCAGAGTCATGACGTTTTCTTAGAATTTCCCCTAAAAGTGACACGAAAATCCCAGTTAATATAAAAGCTATTCCTCAAGATTCCTAGCGCTTAAAAGGGCTCCTAAGGCGAGATCTGCTAAGAGCAGGGAAGAGGACTTTTAGTGGCTTAGGAGTTCCCCTAAGCAGCTGCACAAAATGGCCATTTTCTGTGTTTGTAGGATATTTGTTAACAAGCCTTCATAAATAGACCAGCCAGCAATCACAGACATTGATAAAAGCTGAGCCGTGTTACCCTCGTTAAGACCACACTGAGTTGTAACGTTGCAATTTCTACTTCATTAAGGACAGCCCATCTTGTTTTCAATGGGGTCCATATGGGAGTGAAAGTACAAAATATGCCAGCTAGGATATTAATATGAGCAAATAAGACACGAATCATTATTTGAACAGGGTGTGATGAGCTTAAGTTTTCACATATTTTAGTTTATAATGTTAGGCTATAACCCCTACAGCTTACTAATCATTTTCCAGATATTTTCTTGAATGTGAAATATTATTTACAATTACAGTCTGCATAAGATTAGAGTGTATAATTATGTTTATTGATTTGAGGGTACATCCTTTGCTCATTATCACCAAAAGTTCATTTTCATCAAACTTGTAGGATCAACCAATCACGGCTTTTGAAATGATGACTCATACCTAGCAACGGGGTCAACCACACCTCCTCACTAAGATAGGATTTTCCATCCATTCCTTGCTCAGAGTTCACTGAAAATGTTCTGGAATCACTTCTAAGCTAAAACTCCTGGCAAGGAATTTTTAGGTTAGTTAGGAGCTCTCTGAGAGGATTCTCAGAATCTTTAGGGATACGGGCCCTGGATTGGTTGATCCTACAAGTTTGATGAAAATGAACTTTTGGTGATAATGAGCAAAGGATGTACCCTCAAATCAATAAACATAATTATACACTCTAATCTTATGCAGACTGTAATTGTAAATAATATTTCACATTCAAGAAAATATCTGGAAAATTAATAGTAAGCTGTAGGGGTGAAATGTGAAAACTTAAGCTCATCACACCCTGTTCAAATAATGATTCGTGTCTTATTTGCTCATATTAATATCCTAGCTGGCATATTTTGTACTTTCACTCCCATATGGACCCCATTGAAAACAAGATGGCCTATCTCAAGGGGCTGTCCTTAATGAAGTAGAAATTGCAACGTTACAACTCAGTGTGGTCTTAACGAGGGTAACACGGCTCAGCTTTTATCAATGTCTGTGATTACTTTCTTCTCCGGTGTAATAGCGTTGTGGCGTCGAGTTGGTGAAGTAATTGCATCTCTAAGGAGATCCACCACAAACATGATTCCTGCACGATCCAATCTGTAGAGTCTCAATAATTCCCTGTCATCCAGTGTTTGCAGGACATCTCTCCTGCCTCCTCTGTTGGCCATTTTGTGCAGCTGCTTAGGGGAACTCCTAAGCCACTAAAAGTCCTCTTCCCTGCTCTTAGCAGATCTCGCCTTAGGAGCCCTTTTAAGCGCTAGGAATCTTGAGGAATAGCTTTTTATATTAACTGGGATTTTCGTGTCACTTTTAGGGGAAATTCTAAGAAAACGTCATGACTCTGAGAATTTTCTTAGAATTTGGCTGCTAGGAGCCACTTTTTGCACAAAAATTCTTTAGGGATACGGCCCTGGTCTTTTCAAGATTGGATAGGAATTTGATTGGAGAAAATGCATCACCACTTTAGGAGGTAACGCATTCCAGACGAAACTGGACAAGTGTAAATGCATCTGGTTGTTGAATCCACATATGCAAATTTTACTTCCCCCAAAATATTAAAATAATAAACATGTAAGAGCGTGTTATAGGCTATATGGCATGTTATAGTCAAATATGACAGCGCTAATGCGACA
>NC_133363.1:62875910-62947062 GCF_049309525.1 Garra rufa
GACCTATGACACAATGTGTTGCCATCTTTCATATATATATATATATTATATATATATATATATATATATATAAATATATATATATATATATATATATATATATATATATATATATATATATATATATATATATATATTATTTATATATTATATATATATATATATATTTTTTTTTTTTTTTTTTTTCAATCAATCATCATTAATCAATGTAAAGTGTTTTTGAAGATGTGGATACAGTGTCATAAAGAAATATCAAAGCTCTCTCTATAATCTGACCAAATTAGAAATTTGTAACATTTAAATTGCATTTAAATTTGGTATGTGATGCATCTTTAAATGAACAGTAATTTTAAATATCTGCACTCACTGTTGTTGCAGATAAAATGCTGTTTATCACTACATGGCAAATCATGCCATTCTCCATTCAGCATCATAGCACAATCATCTCTGCCTTCAGGTTGTCCAGTAGACCAGTTCAGATAGAGCGCAGGTTCACCTGCAGACCACTGCCATTCATCACGACCCGTCTTCTGCAGCCCAATCCAGACAGGATTAACACCTCTATCATTCACACTCTTCTGCAGCTCGTTCATGTCGTTCATGTTGTCAACGGTGGCTAGATCTGTATATTTCTCTCTGCAGTATCTCTGAGCTCCAGTCCAGGTCTTCCTCTCATTTATAAAGTGATACTGACGCAGAACACATTCAGATACGGAGCAGAGAGCTGTGAAAGAGAGGCTTTGCTTTAATGCTTTTCATAGCAGGATCAAACCTAATGAAACTAGAAACTATAATTAAAACCACAAACACACTCACCAATAAGAAGAATGAAATAAGGAGGTTGGTCCATTTCTGAGGAAGAACAATAGGCGACTGATGAACACAGTGTTAAAATACTTGTGGGGTCATTTTGGAGTAAAATGACCAGCAACATAAATGAACCATACATCCTTACATAACCATTTAGATAATATTAACATCTCAAACGTCTAATTTTAGTTAAAGAATGAACATGTGAGTTGATCTTACTTTAGAGGTTGTATGTTTCTGTCCTGAGTCTGATGTTTCTGTCTACAGGTTCAAACAATGCGATTATTATATCTGCTCTCATCCGTCATTCGGTATAACATCATTTGTTTATTTCCTCCTCCTTTGTGTATCTGTCCAGTTCTCTTCTCCTTATTTGCATATTGACGTCACTGTCCGTCTGTAACAGTCTAATCAGGAAACTACTCTATATACATTTATTATGTGTTTTGAAATTCATAAATCAGAAAGAAGCAACTGATAAGAACATTTCATTCAAAGACAGTAAAAGAGTAAAAGTTACTTTGGAACATAATATCACAATATCTCTTAAATGTTAAAGGGGTCATAAGACGTTGCTAAAAAATAACATTATTTTGTGTCATGCAATGTGTTTATTATATTTAAGCTTAAAAAAAAATCCACATGGCTGTACACTATTGTTGCTCTTCTTTGCCCCGCCTTTCTGAAACACATTGATTTTTCAAAGCTCATCGCTCTGAAAAGCGAAGTGTTCTCTGATTATCAAATTTTCCAGGGCGTTGTGATTGGCTCAAGCATGTGACAGAAAGCATCTTACGCCCCTTACCATGTTGTGATGCTCTGTCCCTGTCGCGACCAAACAAAAATAATAAAAAAAACATTATAAATGAGGCATTTGTTGCATTCAGTGGGGACATAATTACAGATTATAATGACTCATACAGTCTTTTTACGCATTTAGCCAGCGTAAGCATAAAACCATGAATGCATTTGTGATCATCGAAACAACAATCACTATTCTACACTGTCTAAAACTCGCGTTTGAACAGTCAGTAGCAAATTCTTTAAATCTGAAAATGTACAGTCCTTCATAAAATGCCTTGCACACATTTACATATTTGCATTGTACTGTTCAGGTTGTGTATTCATTTGGAAGATCAAACAAAGTAGTTTCACCTTTGCATCGAAACATACAGCGCCTCCATAATATGGTGGTGGCTACAACAATACTACAGCGAGAATAAAAGTAACGCCTTCTTTTTTTGCGCATACATTTGGGCGGTGTTATGCAAATCTTCCCACAGAGTGACGTAGATTTGCAGGGGCATCTTTGAATGAGCCGTTTTAGGAAGATGTGGCTTATCTTTTATGATAAATGTCTCTTTGGGTATGAGACTTTACAGACCGTATATATGCACAAACAGCTTGTAACACTCCAAAGACAAAGGAAAACATGACATCACATCATATGACCCCTTTAAAGTGAAACAGATCATGCGATCACGTTTAGTCAAATAAGGGGAGTTAAACTGAAGATTCTCATTCAGTTCTTTCCATATATTTATCATTAATCAAAGTAAAAAGAAAATGAAAGAAAGGAATCTGTACCGTTGTGTTTTGTCACTGTCTATTACTAACCTCTTTTTATTACTTTTCCATAGTTTTTCCATTCAGAATTGTCATGGGTCCTTAAGTCTTGTATCAAATTTAAGGATGCAAGTCTTAAATGGTACCAAAAACGTCATAATATATCAAGAGGTCTTCAATTAGGGGCAGAAAGACAATAATTGCTATATAGCTTAATGTGATGATCAAACTTCAAAAGGTTATGATTCCATTAAAAACATGCATGCGGCTGAATTTGCCTCTTAAATTTGCTGTTTTTGTTCAGACCAATGTGGAAATCGGCCGTTGCCTATTTTTTTTACGCTGCAAACACGTGTTCTTATTTAGAAAACACACATACACAATATAATTAACTCAATCATCACAAATGAACTCTGTGTTCAAATGAAATCTGTGTGAAATAGCAAATAGTTATATATTTGTGTTCATTGTATGAACTTTTCATCTTAAAGTAGTTAGTAAACTTTTCTTAGAGCATATTGCTGAATTTCACTGGATATATATTAGGAAAGGAAAAGGAAAGAACATGACGTGTGGCCAAGATGGCTCTGCATTTAACCCATCCAGGTGCACATACAGGTCCTTTTCAAAAAATTAGCATATTGTGATAAAGTTCATTATTTTCTGTAATGTACTGATAAACATTAGACTTTCATATATTTTAGATTCATTACACACATTTGAAAGTAGTTCTAGCCTTTTATTGTTTTAATATTGATGATTTTGGCATACAGCTCATGAAAACCCCAAATTCCTTTCTCAAAAAATTTGCATATTTCATCCGACCAATAAAAGAAAAGTGTTTTTAATACAAAAAAGTCAACCTTCAAATAATTATGTTCAGTTATGCAGTCAATACTTGGTCGGGAATCCTTTTGCAGAAATGACTGCTTCAATGCGGCGTGGCATGGAGGCAATCAGCCTGTGGCACTGCTGAGGTGTTATGGAGGCCCAGGATGCTTCGATAGCGGCCTTAAGCTCATCCAGAGTGTTGGGTCTTGCGTCTCTCAACTTTCTCTTCACAATATCCCACAGATTCTCTATGGGGTTCAGGTCAGGAGAGTTGGCAGGCCAATTGAGCACAGTAATACCATGGTCAGTAAACCATTTACCAGTGGTTTTGGCACTGTGAGCAGGTGCCAGGTCGTGCTGAAAAATGAAATCATCTCCATAAAGCTTTTCAGCAGATGGAAGCATGAAGTGCTCCAAAATCTCCTGATAGCTAGCTGCATTGACCCTGCCCTTGATAAAACACAGTGGTCCAAAGTACTTTTTTGGGATGAAAGCAAATTTTGCATGTCATTCGGAAATCAAGGTGCCAGAGTCTGGAGGAAGACTGGGGAGAGGGAAATGCCAAAATGCCTGAAGTCCAGTGTCAAGTACCCACAGTCAGTGATGGTCTGGGGTGCCATGTCAGCTGCTGGTGTTGGTCCACTGTATTTTATTTATAGGATGGAGAGAGCGCTGGCAGACATGAGACTCGAACCTGCAACCTTTGGGTTACAAGTCCGTAATTGTAAAATGATGCCTAATTCCCAAAAGGAGGTTTTTGTAACTGTTTTGAATTCTCAATCTCAAATCTCACTAGTGTACTCTATAGGCAGGAAAGTAGTGTGTAAATTTGTCTGGGTTGCGTGTCATCTGAGGCAAAAGATTAGATTCTGATCAAAGAGAATCTGTATTTGACTAAATTTTAACCTGGTAGTTGCAAGTTTGTACCGGTTGGTGTAGTTCTGAAATTGTGTTTATAGTTGTGAGAAAATGGTTAATTGTTTCATTAATTAGCAATCAAGTGTTAGCAATCAAGAAAACTGTAATATTACAATTAATTGATTGATAATTCTTTAAATTAATATAGTAACTGACACATCTGACTCATTTTTTTCTTAAAAATGGTTTAAAGGCTAAAAAGTGAAGTTTATCATTTTTGAAAATGTCTGAACTGTTAATCATGTTGTTGTTTTGTTGTTGTTGTTGTTGTTGTTTTTTAACAGTTTAATATGTTACCATAGACATTGCCCTACCCTGCTCATATGATATTAATTTTATTTGTGCACATGACATACATATCGCAACAGACAAGGTGTGTGTGGAATCGAAGTACCGTGAGAATGTTTTGAAAGCATGCAGAGCAATAAAGTTTCAGATTCAGAAGATGGAAAATTAGGAAATAGGAGTTGAGAATACTGGCTATAGATCAGTTTATTTGAGCTGATATTCTGTTATCATTTGTTTCTCATGGTTTTCATCTTTCACCTTTGGATCAAGCACAAGATAATTTATAGCAAACCTTTACCACTGCCTTTGATATACAAACATTATAAACACACACATATCAGGCTATATTCAGATATGTAAAGAATGTTAAACACTGACGTTCGAAAACACATTATGATATTCAAATTACAGAAATAAAACAGTGTTTTGGACACTTTTAAAACACAGTAAGTAGGTTCACTCAGAACTTACTAAAGAACAAATTAACATATAAAGGTAAATTAGATTGAAAAAAAGGGCTTAAATCACTCTTAATATCTGCTGCAAATGAAGTTGAGTTTGTCAGTTTCAGGAAGGCTGATCCAGCGCTGATCTCCTCCAGACTGAACTGCTCCTTTTCTATTCTCGAGTTTGCAGTTTTCGGGTGTCGTTCCGTTCCCTGGAGCCCAGTTCTGATAGCACACAATCTCTCCACTCACCCAGAGCCACATGTTCATGATGCAGTAGTTGTGTAAACCCAACCACACCGCCGCAGTAGACGCCCGTTTAACCACGTTCATCACACGACGCTGAATCTCTTCTGAATGAACCGAGACCAGATCCACATGATTCTGTCTGCAGTATGTCAGAGCTTCAGACCACGTCAGATTCTCTTTGATCAGAAACAGTTTATCTGGAAACAAAACAAACCACAAGCACATACTAGAGAGAAACTGATTAAAAAAAAAAAAAAAAACACGGAGAACAAACACTGTGGATGATTTTGTCGTGTCAGACATGTAACGTGAACTTTAAGAGATCTGGAGGTGATGGATGGATTGTGTGTTTTGTGAGGATCTACTCACCTTCATGACACACAAAAGGATTTGGGCTGGTAAGAGAAAGGTCATGCCATCGTCCCTGAGAGAACAGATTGACACCTGTACAGTTTTGAATAGCTCCGGCATTATTAGGTTCACCAGGGCTCCAGTATCTGAATGAGGAGTTACTCTGATCTGACCACTGCCATGAGTCTCTGAACAGACCGATCCAGACATGTGATCCAGATAAATTTCTGCTACTAATGATCTTCTCAACCTGCTGATTCTCATTCTGGTTCCTCACACTGACCAGATCAATGTGATTCTGTCTGCAGTAACTCTGAGCATCTGTCCAACTCATCGTCTGATTGACAAAGACAAAATCTGTGTTTGCTTTAAGAAAAACAAATGGAAAGCGATTCATGCGTCAGTTTGTTCATTATTTTTGCGTTACTCTATTTATATATGGAGTATTTTTCCTACATGGACTGCATTGGAGTTAATCTACAAGTAAGAATGAAGCCCTTCCATGTTTGTGTTGAAAATAGGCTGAATATATCAAGCTGTATATTAAGTCTAGTCACAGCATTATAATGAATATGAAGACTAATATAACATTTATTTCTACTATTTCCTTCTGTAGCTCTTTAATTCCATTCCTATTGTAACAAGTTACAACATGGGACAAAAAAGAGTGTGGTCAATGAATTAAGTCCTTTTAATATTGTGTCTTCACAGAAAATGCATTAACATTAAAAATGTGACAAATATCTGTAGACTCTTCTATATGTATGATCAAATTTAAATTCAGTGTTCAGTCTTGCACTAAAACTTGGTATATGGTGCGTCAGTGAACAGTTATTGTAATTTTAAATATGTACACTTACTGTTGTTGCAAATAAATGGTCGAGTATCACTACACGGAACGTCATGCCATTGTCCATTTAACATCATAGCACACTCATCTCTGCCTTCTGGTTGTCCAATAGCCCAGTTGAGATAGAGCGCAGGTTCACCTGAAGACCACTGCCATTTTCTCTGCAGCCCAATCCAGACGTACTGGACACTTCTATCATTCACACTCTTCTTCAGCTCGTTCATGTCATTCATGTTGTCAACGGTGGCCAGATCTGTGTAATTCTCTCTGCAGTATCTCTGAGCTTCACTCCAGGTCTTCCTTTCATTTACAAAGTGATACTGACGCTGAACACATTCAGATACGGAGCAGAGAGCTGTGAAAGAGAGGCTTTGCTTTAATGCTTTTCATAGCAAGATTAAACCTAATGAAACTAGAAACCATAAATTAAATCACAACCACACTCACCAATGAGAAGAAGAATGAAATATAGAGTTTGGTCCATTTCTGAGGAAGAAACACATTGGACAACTCAAATATCAGACATTTCCAGATTCATTCCACAGTAAAATATGACAATTTCAGTTAGTATCTAAACAGCAGCATGAATGCAACAAACATTATCATTTAGTCAATATTAACTCAAAAGTCCAATTCTAATTAAAGAATGAACATGCAAGTTGCTCTTACTTAGTGTCTCTGTCTGTCTACAGATCCAAACTGTGCGATTATAATGTCTGCTTTTATCTCTAAGTTAGCATGTAATTTCATTTGTTTATTGACCTAAAACTAATTTTCATATTTCTCTTCCTCTTTTGTGTGTGTGTCCATATCTTTTCTATTATTTGCATATTGATATCTGTCAGTCAGCAGCAGCATAGGCCTTAATTAAAATAATTTGTACACAACATTCATAATTCATATTTTAACATTCACAACTAAACAGCTGTTTTAATGTTATTTATAAAGCACATTTTATCTGGTGCTGTAACAAACAGCTCACTAATGGAGTTTATCTCCAACCTTGATCAAACCTTTAACTTTCTAGCAATCCTAAAGACCTTGATTAGTTGGTTTTGGTGTGGTGTTTGATAAGGTTTGGAGCAAAAACCTGCGAGAAAGTGGGCCTCAAGGGCCAGAGTTGAGAACTCCTGCACTGATGAGTTGATTGATGAGGGTTGAGTTAATTAGTGAAAACAGATGATACTGGTTACAGACAGCCTTTAAAACACCCTGTTTGAGGCTCCAGTCAAAGAGAATAAAATGTGTGCGAGGAATGAGTGTGATTATGGAGTGTGTATAGAGAGAAGGGTTTAGAAAAGGGGTGTCCAACCCTGTTCCTGGAGATCTACCATCCTACAAAGTTCAGCTCCAACCCTAGTCAAACACACCTGAACCAGCTGATTAATCTCTTAGGTAGCACTTGATAATTACAGACAGCTGTGTTGGAGCAGGGCTGGAACTGAAGTCTGTAGATCTCCAGGAACAGGGTTGGGCAGCCCTGGTTTAGAAGATAAAAAAGACAATATAAAGAGACTTTTTCTTTTTCTGAGTTAAAAAAAAAAGTACTTTTTAGAAGTTCTCTCTTTGTAAAATTTAGTTTCATACACCTGCTGTTTTTCGTTTCTAAAACTGAATATGTTTGCATGTATGCACATCCTCATCTTTCATTTGTTTATGTCCACACCGCATGTAGACATTCAAGCTGGACAATATTTACATCTCTGACGTAAAACTAAAGGATAAACAGTGAGTGTTATTGTTCTAGTCATATTCCATTACATTGAGTCTTATTCATCTGTTAGTTTTACTGCAGCAACTGTGTCTCTAAAAGCATCCTTTAAAGGTCAAAGGAAGTGTGTGTTGTTAAATGAGATGGACTTCCTGTTTTTGCCTATCAACTGTGACAGCTGCCATCGAGACACAGAAGAGATGTTTCTGACAGACTTTTACATTCAAAGAAATGTGATTTATTTACTTTATTTTCCACGTTCAACTGTTTAATATTGATTTTAGGCAAATCTGATACAGCAGGACAAACTTTAATTGGATGCTCCTATTTAGTTAAAACATGATCAGGCAAAAACTATGAATGACAGCACTACAAAACACATCACAGTGAAAAAGCATTGCTCCATTTATTGGTTGTCTTTTTGTTTTGATCTTTAAACAGGGTGAGGGCTAATTTAACTATAACCTTATGCACAAAATGTATATATTACAAATGACAAGAGATGAGATTGCTGGTTGTACGCAAGTTTACAGTATTTGAGCTGGTATTGTTTTGTTTTTTTTTTAGCACAAAAGGATTTTAGATACAGTATATTATACCCAAACTTCACTTCTAAAGAATAAACAATATTTCATTTAGCTGACGCACATAATGTTGAATCACATTCAGCCAGTCAATTCTAATCTAAATACATGATTAATACATTAAACTCAATATAAGAATAGGAGAAAGACGAATAACCACAACATACCAAAATCCCTAAAACACAAATAAGAAATGTAAAAAGATCATATCTTACTGTTAAGTTATATAAGAAAGTATAAGAAAACAAATAAATATGCACTTTGACCCATCACAAAATTCACTAGTAATTCTAAAGTTAGTAAAAAACACAAGGCATAGTGAAAGACCCTTGCTGGTCAGAATGATATAAAAACAAAGAAAACAAACAAAACATGCATAAAAATACCTTTTACAAACCAATTGCAAATGTTTTATTAAAAGTGTAACTATTAAATATAATTAACAATCATTTGTCTTTAAAAAGACTACAAATTTATAAAATGATTTTTCCCTGATCTTGAATCAGGGAAAAGTCATTTTATAAATTTGTAGTCATACAGAGACTGATGCTTGTGATTAATCGATAATCGCCTCCTAGCGAACCAATTCATTTTTAGAAACAGTTATGATGCAACTGTCATGATCGGGGCTGTGGGTCTTCCCTCAGCCTCCCGAGGTCGCTGTTCCTGCACTGCACTTCCTGATTGCATGTAATTTTGTGTTCCTGATCCTGGCCTTAGACCTTGTTTCATGTTTGTTTCAGTTTATGTTTAGTTTGCCGTGTTGGCCTTTTGGTTTGTTTGTTATTATTTTCATTAAAAATATCTTCCCCTGCACTTGGACCCAGACCTTCATTATTCACGTGACAGCAACAAAACCCGAAATCATACAATTTTGGTAATTTGATTTACGCTTCAAATCACTGAATTCAAACAACATATTTGTAGGTTTCAGAGCCTTATGAAACGGTTTAAAGAGTGGTAAACTCTACCTTCAGGTACAATTGACTATTTACGCTGAAAATATTTAATGTAAAATTATTGTTTTGCAAAGCAAGTAGTGAATAAAAATGAAGTTAACACACAAGGAATAAAAAGAAGTGGACACATAAGCGTTTGTTTTCTTACATGAAAGGTCTGTGACTCTATGTATCCTTTCACTCTAAATTTCTGCTGCAGATGAAGTTGAGTTTGTCAGTTTCACGACGGCTGATCCAGCGCTGATCTCCTCCAGACTGAACTGCTCCAGATCTCACTGCATGTTCACAGTCCTCCTCTGATGTGCCATTCCCTGGAGCCCAGTTCTGATAGCACACGGTCTCTCCACTCACCCAGAACCAGATGCCCACAGTGCAGGAGTGACGTAAACCCAACCACACCTCCGCAGTAGACGCATTTTTAGCCACGTTCATCACACGACCCTGAATCTTTTCTGAACGAACCACGACCAGATCCATACGATTTTGTCTGCAGTATCTCAGAGCTTCAGACCACGTCAGATTTTCTTTGAACAGAATCGGTTTATCTGGAAACAAAACAAACCACAAGCAGGAACTAGACAGAGACTGATCAAAAACAACATGCAGAACAAACACTGTGGATGAATTTGTCATGTCAGACATGTAGCGTTAACTGTAAGAGATCTGAGGTGATGCATGGATTTTGTGTATGTTCTATGAGGACCTACTCACCTTCATGACACACAAAAGATTTTAGGCTGCTGCAAGAGATGTCATGCCATTGTCCCTCACCATCGTGTTTGATTCCTGCACAGTTTTCACCACGTCCAGCATGACTAGGTTCATTACGGTACCAGTATCTGAATGAGGAGTCACTCTGATCTGACCACTGCCATGAGTCTCTGAACAGACCGATCCAGACATCAGATATGTGACTATCATTCAAAATCTTCTCAACCTGTTGATTCTCATTCTGGTTCCTCACACTGACCAGATCAATGTGATTCTGTCTGCAGTAACTCTGGGCATCTCTCCATTCCATCGTCTGATTGACAAATATGAGTCCTGTGTTTGCTTTAAAAAAAAAAAAACAATCAAAACAGATTAATGAATTTGTTTGTTCAATATTCTTACGCTGCTTAATAGTTGGGGTGTGAATTAAAGCAGCAGTGGAAACAGAAATGCGTTTCATTAAAAGAATGATTTTGCTGATATAACATTAAGTAATATTTGTGAAAGATATATATTTATATATATATTTATATTTATTTATTTTATTGGTTTATTTATTAGTTTTTTTTCCTTGTTTCTCTGGAATACTGGATTCAGACACAAAGAGCTTGAAACATCAAACAGAAAAAGATGATGCACTGCAGCTAAATATGTTAGTTAAGTCTTTAAAGTTCATTCAAAATGTGGGACTCTAGGATAATATATACAAAATATATACAAATACATTATTTATTATTCTGATTATTTTTATTGTTTGTACTGCTGCTAGTCTTGTTTGTTTGTTTGTGTGTGCGTTTTTTTTTTTATAGTAATGAACATTGTGTCCTATGTAAGCTCCTCTGTAAGTAAATATGATGATGGGTTTGTGTTGAGATACTGAAAGCTGAATGTATCAAGCTTTATCAGATGGGTTATCACAGTCTCAGTAGCTAATGATCACAAATCCATGTAGGGGTATTGGGGTATTATGCAAATTTAAAACTAAAATATAATCTAATTTCTGTCACATGTGTTTTATAAACACATAATCCTTTCTGGATTACAATCCACCATCAAAATTATACATGTAATTGATCCAGCTCTGCGAGAAAAGGCTATAAACAATCCAGCATCTGCAGTGTCCTCATATGTGATATAGTTACGGACTGCAGCTTTATAATTAAACATCTTTCCGCCCCTGAACTAATATGTCTAATTTGTTTTATTTGTTTCAAACGTCTACTTAAATTTAAAATTAAAATGACTATATTTACTAATTATTATTATTATTATTATTATTTTTAATGGGTAAAACACTAAACTTTCACTTATAAGACAAGAACTGAACTTTGTTCTTAGGACAAGAGTTTTGTTCATAAATATTAAGCAGAGATAAACTGTCATAGAGAAATGACCAAAAATGATGCCTGGGGGGAATATTTTAAGGACCCTACATGTTTGATGAAACCATCAAAATTAGTTTATATTTTAAAAAATCTGAGATGCAATAAATAAATACATAAAAATAATAATAATTTGCCAATTTGCAATGTTTTATTGCGTTATCACAAATTAAACTACTGTTTTCAAGCACAACTGTGCAAAAGGCTTACAAAATCTTTAACTCCGTTATAAGATTTGAATAAAATGTAAATTATCTTGGGCCAAACATTACTTTTAGTCCCTACTGTATGTCTGTTACTGTATGTTAAAATTGTATTCATTTATGGTTTGCCATTTATATTGAGCAAAACAATAGTTTGGTATTTCTGAATTCATAATTTAGAAACTTTGCTTAAAAATTAATCAATCAATCAATCAAAGATGCTCTATAATGGCAGATTCCCATAGTTATCCCATGTTACAACAAAATATCAACATGCATTAAATTTAAATTATTTTTATTATTTTTTTGTCTCTACAAAAATTGAATTCAAGTTGTCTACCCTATATTTATGACCATCTTAAAAAGTAGAAGCAATTGGCATTGTTTCAAAACTGTGTACAGCATAGGTCAGAAGTGGAGAAGTCAGTCCTGGAAAGCCACAGTCCTGTTGAGTTTCACTGCAATCGAACACACCTGAAACATCTAATCAAGCTCTTCAGGATCACTTGAAAATCACAAGATGAAGCATGTTGCATATAAAATTTACAGATCAGTGGGTCTCCAGGATCAGGGTTGAAAACCTACTTATGATGCACCTTTTTATAAATTAATGTTTGTTGTCATTGTAGGGATTTGCACTTACTGCTATTGGATGAACTGCAGATGAAAAACAGGGAATTATTACATTTTGCATCATGCCATTGTCCATTTTTCTTCATAGCACACTCTTGTCCATTTGCATGTGGTTGTCCAGCAGCCCAGTTCCGATAGAGCGCAGGCTCACCCGAAGACCAGTGCCATTTATAATCACTCCTCCACTCCAGCCCAATCCAGACAAGCTTATAATTTTGAGTATTTACATTCTCCTTCAGCTTGATCACGTTGTTTATCTCGTTCATGTCGTTCATGTTGTCAACGGTGGCCAGATCTGTGTATTTCTCTCTGCAGTATCTCTGAGCTTCAGTCCAGTTCTTCTCCTCATTTATAAAGTGATACTGACGCTGAACACATTCAGATACGGAGCAGAGAGCTGTAAAAGACAGCATTTGCTTTAATGCTTTTCATAACAGTAAGCAAGAAGCTTACTGAAAATAGAAACCATAAATAAAACCACAAACACACTCACCAATGAGAAGAAGCATGAAATATAGAGTTTGGTCCATTCCTGAAAAAGAAAGACATCGAAAAACTCAAATATACTAATTTTCATCTATTTTTAAAAAGCGTCTTAACAGCGTAACAGGTTTCACATGCAGCAGTTCAGATAATATTGCCATTTTAAAGTCTAATTCTGCTTAAAGAATAAACATGTGAGTTGCTCTTACTTTAGAGGTTGTGTGTTTCTGTCCTGAGCCTGATGTTTCTGTCTGCAGCTTTAAACGTTATTTATTATATCTGCTCTCATCCGTCAGCTAGTGTCACATAATTTGTGTTTTCTCTAAAAATAATTTTCATATTTTACTTCCGCTACAGTATATTTGTTTCAGTATATTCATCCATCTTTTCCCCCTCATTTCCATATTGACATCTGTGTAAGTCATTATTAGTCAATATAAATATGAACCAATATGAACAAAATTACATATACTGTATGGTAAGTTTAATTTATATTCAAATATACACAGCTAAACAGTTGTTTTAATGCTGGGCAGCATAATGCAAATTTAAACTTTAAACCCATCTTTATTTATCTGGTGCTGAAACTAACAATCCACTAATATGCCAAATGATAAGGGGTTGGGTTCATTAGTGAAGACAGCAGTTGGTTACTGAAAGCCTTTAGAAGCCCTTCATTTGAGGCTCCAGTGTGTGAGATGAAGGAATACATGTGAGAAAGATTTTCTATTGAGAGGAGGTAAAAATGAAGGAGAGATTCTTCCCCATAATATGTTGGCTTTCTTTGTTTTCCTCTTCCAAGCTGAAGTGGTAAAGATGAGACCACAGCAGACATGATCAACACAGATGAGACGACTCTGAGGTCCATTTATACTCATTATCCTAACTGAAATAACATCATCTGCTGCTGTTTCAGAAGAAATTTGATTTTCTCTATCTAAATACTTAATTGTGATTGCATGGAATGCAAAGGTTTAAACATTGTTATTTTTATTTATCTATTTGTAAATTATTATTTTTTTGTTTCATACTCCTGTTGTTATGTTTCTGGCTTGTTATAAAACATGAATATGTTTGCATGTAAACACATCCTCATTCATTTGTTTATTTCCACACCACATTTAGACACTCAGCCTGGACTACATTTACATCTCTGACATGAAACCGAACTGTAACCAAATGAGTGTTGTTGTTGTTGTTGTTATTATTATAGTCACATTCATTTCATTCAGTCTTATTAATTTGTTAGCTTTATTGCAAAAACAAGAAAGTTACATTATAACCGTATCCCAATTCAAAGACTGCATCTCTCAGACTCCACAAAGTTTGAATTTTGCGCTGTTAAATGAGAGAGTCTATGGAGAGTTTCCTGTTTGCATCACCAGCTGTTCCTGTTCACTGCTCCTGTCGCCTAGCAACTGTATGACAGCTGCCATTGGGACACAGCAGAGATGTTTCTGACAGATTTAAAAAAAAAAAACATTTTTTTTTGTTCCCCAAGACAACACAGTAACAAACTATTAGTGTATAATGAACAAATGTTTACTGTAGAACCTGTAAACAGCATGTAGATCTTGGTGGGTAAATTCTACAGGATTCATTATTCAGATTCAAAACTTTCTTCAGTTCAGCAAGGTAAATTTGCTCGTTGTGTTAATTTAGCACACTTTCCCTTTGTAAAAGTACCTGTGTGTATTATGTATGGAATAATTGACGACAGGCCGCTGAACTCTTACTTATTGAAAATAATGCACGTTACACCTCAGGTGTGCATTATTTTCCTAGAATTCAACAAACTGAAGTCAATTATTCTGCTTATACTATGGTTACCACACCTTGAGACATCGATCAGATGATATATTTCAAGACGTTTGTCCAGTTTTTGTCCTTTTTGTCACTATTGTGAATAAGAGTAATTTCCTACGCAGCTCATCCAACCCTGGACCTAGTAATGACACTTGAGCCGTTGATAGCAAACTAATGCAGTTAATAATGAAGTTTAGACTGACCGACAGACAAACAGACAGACAGACAGAAAGAGAGAGGGAGATAGATTAAGCTGGTGAATTACCTCTCTTAAGGCTGTGCATCTCTCAAAAGTGATTGGCAGCATCATTTCTATTAATAGTGAAACATTCATTTTCTTCAAGACCACACTGTTGTAACCTCGCTTGTAAGAAACGTCATGTAGTTTTTAGGTTGTTAATCATCAGAACAGTGCAAACAACATTAGCGTGTATGCTAACATGTGCAAACTGTATATGTGTGCGTCTTTAAGGGAGAGAGAGTGGGAGAAATAGAGAATGTGCTTTCCGTACATATAATAAAACGTAATATTGTGGCAAAAACATGGAAATAATCTTCTTTTTATCCTATTGTTTAAATTTAAATTGTATTTATTTGTTTGGCCAGTGTCCTTGTGGGTTTTGGTTATTTTGCTGTTTTGGGCTGCAAGGACCTTTAAAATAACTGAAATCATGTGGCGAAGTGATATAGACATGTAATGTGGTCAAGTGCTGCCTGGAACTACGTTCGCCGTGCGTTTCCCTGAACATAATGCACACCATTAGAATGTTCTACAGCCAATCAGATTCAAGCATTCAATAGCCCGTAAGGAATAATTGACAACGGGCTGTTGAATTCTATATATTTTGCAGGGCTGTGGCAGTGCTCCTCCTGTTCCTCCTTGCACACAGGCGGAGCAGTCCTGCTGCTGGGTTGTTGCCCTCCTACGGCCTCCTCCATATCTCCTGATGTACTGGCCTGTCTCCTGGTAGCGCTTCCATGCTCTGGACACTACGTTGACAGACACGGCAAACCTTCTTGCCACAGCTCGCATTGATGTGCCATCCTGGATGAGCTGCACTACCTGAGCCACTTGTGTGGGTTGTAGACTCCGTCTCATGCTACCACTAGAGTGAAAGCACCACCAGCGTTCAAAAGTGACCAAAACATCAGCCAGAAACCATAGGAACTGAGAAGTGGTCTGTGGTCACCACCTGCAGTACCCCTCCGTTCTGCCTCCGTTGCTAATTCCAAAATGTCATTTTAGATCTAGTAATGGAGGACTGAGCAGTTGATAACAGACTAAAGCAAGGCGCTGTCTGAGACAAATTTTGAAAATCCTCAAATTCCTATAAAATCTGTAGTCTTTGATCGTTAGTTTGACATGTTTACCGTCAGCCGATTAATGGTCATTGCGATCAAATTTTACCTCTGGCTAAATTCTGTCAGTGTCAGAAGATATGGCCCATAGTCCTGCAGCGTGACAACTGCGACGAACATCAGAGTGTTGTCGTTTTTCAAGACAAGCCATGATTAGAATTAATGCTAGAGGTTTCTGCTATCCACATAATTTCCACCGCTCCTATCCTCTGCTCACAAAATTCATCTGATATATTGCCTTTGCTATGATGAACACTGGTTGTGACACTGTTTTCATGTGGGTGTGTAGTGCTGCTTGCACTATTTTTCTTAAATATGCCGGTATTGCCACCGTTTGTATGTGTTTCACGATTGCCAAAATTTCAGCCCTGCATGTAATGCAGCTCGCAGTCATTGAACGTTTATAGGTTGATAATGTAAAACTACGGACTAGTTATCTTGTGCGCACCCATTTTTAACACGTCTTGACTGTCGTACTTAGTACAATCCTAAAAGATAAAAAAAAATGCACAGTGTGCACCTGGCTTTATGCAGTTAATAATAATTAGACAGACAGAAAGACAGATGGGGGGACACAGAGAGAGATTAAGTGTGGGTGAATTAGCCTACCTCTCTGAGTCTGTGCATCTTTTAAAAGTGTTCGGCAGCAGCGTCTCTTCTAATAGTAAAACTTTAAGTTCATTTTCTTCAGGAACAGTACCATTGTTACCGCGCATGTGAGAAATCATGTATCAGTTGTTAAACTGTAACTGTTTAAATCGTCAGAGCAGTGCTAACAACATTAGCCACGTGTGCAAACTGATTGTGCGTGCATCTGATTGTGCGTGCATCTCGCCGCCAGAGGAACGTCAGCGGACGCGGCCGCCTGAGGAACGCGAGCTGAACTCGCCGCCAGAGGAACGCGAGCTGGCCTCGCCGCCAGAGGAACGTCAGCGGATGCCGCCGCATCAGGAACAGAGAGAGCGGACACCGTCACCTCGGGCATAGAGTGAGCGGTAACTGCTGCGTCAGAGACAGATATAGCGGTCGCCGCCACGTCAGGAACGGAGATAGCGGTCGCTGCCGCTTCAGGCACGGAGATAGCGGTTGCCGCCACGTCAGGAACGGAGATAGCGGTCGCCGCCACGTCAGGAACGGAGATAGCGGTCGCTGCCGCGTCAGGCACGGAGATGGCGGTTGCCGCCACGTCAGAAACGGAGATAGCGGTCGCCGCCACGTCAGGAACGGAGATAGCGGTCGCTGCTGCGTCAGGCACGGAGATAGCGGTCGCCGGCGCGTCAGAAACGGAGATAGCGGTCGCCGTCGCGTCAGAAACGGAGATAGCGGTCGCCGCCGCGTCAGGAACGGAGATAGCGGTCGCCGCCGCGCCAGGAACGGAGATAGCGGTCGCCGCCGCGCCAGGAACGGAGATAGCGGTCGCCGCCGCGTCAGGAACGGAGATAGCGGTCGCCGCCGCGTCAGGAACGGAGATAGCGGTCGCCGCCGCGTCAGGAACGGAGATAGCGGTCGCCGCCGCGTCAGGAGGGGAGATAACGGTCGCTGCCAATTCAGGCACGGAGATAGCTGTCGCCGCCGCATTAGGAACAGAGATAGCGGTCGCCGCCGCTTCGGGAACAGAGATAGTCGCTGCCGCTTCGGGGATCGAGGCAGCGGACGCCGCCGCCTTCCCGCGGAAGAGCATCTCCGCCCTCGCTGCAAAGTAGGGGCGCATCTGGGCAGCCTCGACCCTATAGGCGTCCATCTGCGCCAGACAGGCGTAGAGGAACTCGAAGCGAGCGGCCGACGCCGCCTCAAAGGACATCTCCCCTGTCTCGGGAACAGAGTGGGTGGTCGCCGCCCCCAAGCGGGGGGACGCTGCCTCCTTGAAAAAAATCTTCCCCGCTGGACCTATCTGTGCTGTCTGCATTCAGTCACGTTCGTGCGGTGCTGAGAGATGAGGTCTGGGTCCAAGTGCAGGTGAGTGAAGTTTTAATTAAATAAAACACAAATAAACAGAACAAACAAAAGGCCAACACGGCACACACGTCAAGAACTAGACTAAAGCAGGAATAAACAGAACTGGAACAGAAACAAACCATACGGAAGACAATGCAGCCAGGATGATGAGTGGGAAATGAGAGTTCTTATAGTCTGAGTGATTGAGAACAGGTGTGGGATGATGAGGGCTAATGACAAAGACAGGTGTGAACGATCAGGGAAGTGCAGTGCAAGGGAAGGGAAACAGCGCTCTCAGGTGGCTGAGGGAAACCCCACAGCCCAGATCATGACACCACATACTTAAACATCAAAGTGGGCTGAGGCAAGAAGAAAGAAGAAGAAAACGCAACACGTAAGTGTAACCAGGTCTTACAACGAAGTCTTGGCATAATAATCCCTTAAAATTGATTGAGTCTTGAGATAAATGTTAAAGTTAATTAATCAAACTACATTTTCTATGTACAAAGAGGTAAAATAGTTAAGTGATGACAATGAATAAATATGTGTTTGTTAAAAAGGTTGCTTTAAAAAAACGCCATCTAAAATAAGTGATCAAATGCATAAAAAGATAGAAAAGGAGCGATTTTCCCCTGAAAGAAAAAACATTCGCACTACAATTCCCATGCTCCTTTTTGTGAGGAGCTGACCAATCACTGAGCTCCAAAGCTTCAGGCAGTCGAGCTCCGTTTTTTTTCCTGATTGAAAGATTTCATGGCTGTTTCATTAACTAGCTGAATTCCGAATGAATTACCATCTTTAGGGTAAGATACATAAATATCCCCTCCAACGGGATTCCGTTAAATAATGAGGATGTTAAACAAATGATGATCGCTATATTATCATGTTTACACTTTAGGAGAGCGCGATCAGCAGACGGTTGCCGCTGATCAGACAACCTAATTAGAGAGACCCACTCATTGACTCAACGGTGAGTGAAACAACAAAAATAGAAACTCTGAGACCTGTTAGGTTACCTGTAAAGGAACTAATTATGCTGGATATGTTAACAGTTGATAAGCTGCTGTTTAGAAAGTTTGTTAACGGCTGTAATAGCTACTGTAATATGCTAATGTGAGCCTACCTACCCTGTTAGCTTCGGTGCTTAGTGTTACATGCACTTTTATCCTTGCAAAAAATTGGATTTATTTCCATTTGAGTTTGCAAAAGATGCAGTTTTCTATATCAATAAGTTTACTATGTGTGTAAAAGGAAAAAAGATGCAGTTTTCTATATCAATAAGTTTACTATGTGTGTAAAAGGAAAAAAGATGCTGTTTTCTATATCAATAAGTTTACTATGTGTGTGAAAGGAAAAAAGTGTTAAATTATATGTATGTGAATTCTTGTCAGTGATTTAAGAGGTCAATATTTAGTGCATTCCTTCACTGTTACCGGTGCAGGGAGGGATGATAAAGCACGCTTAGCCTTACTAGTGCCTCCTAGATCTCTATGAATGTTCTTGCATTATTTGTTTTGCACAAATTGTAGTTCTCATTTGTATTGCATTTGTATTGTGAGTTTGTTACTACTTTGAATAGCAATAACCATAAATACTTGAAATTGGTCTTGTTTAAAATGAATGAACATGGATGTAAAAGCACTTTAGGATATATTTATAGTTCACTACTATAAACACTTGGATCTGATACTTGATATATTATGGTCGTACGACTGAACCTTCTTGAGAACATGATTTGAACCAGTTGATATAAAGTGGAATTTTATTGATTGGTGATAATGCATGAGATAGACAGAATATGAATGTAATGAGCTTTTGGATTTCTTCTGGCCAAACCATAGGTCAGGTTTTTTTGCCAGATTCATTCCAGTGATGCACATGGATCGGAAGTCATGCCCGACCTGGAGCTGAAGCCTTCCGGTTGGATTTGAATTGGATGTTTACACCCTGAAACCCCGAGAGATTCCCAGTGTACGCTGGGTGGCGAGCCACGGACCCACGAGCAAAAGTTTTTGCACAGTCTCACTTTCCCTTCTTCACGGATTTGTGTGGTAGGATCTACGAGCACTGGCATACTGATACCGGAACAGATACTGGTACTGTCATGACACTGATTTAACCAAAAGAAAAAAGGGCCCCAACGAACAATAAGACTTTTTTTTGGAACTGGGTTTATTTCTTTTGTTTTAAGGGAAACTTATGCCGGCTTTATTATTTTTTTATTTCTTTATATACATTTTCTGAACTAAATTGTTACACTGTTTGTTATTGTTCCTGTTGTTAAACAAAGAGTGATCACAACAACACAAATTACTGTTTTCTGTCTTTATTGATGTCAAACCACTGGCTCTTAAAGACTTAGCATCTTCTGTTACTGGTCCAAATACTGTTAAAGATAACTATTTACCTGTTACCTGTTACTCTATCGTAAAAAGGGTTACAGATTTGGAGAGCCAGCCAGGAGCCAGTTGGTTTGAATATCAATATTGAACACGTGTCCAATATGGACTTTGTAAAGAGGTGTGGTGTTAATATCCCAAACGCAGTCATTGTTAGTGGGCTAACACAAGTAGGAGACCAAGATGAACAGGTTATTGACTTCCTTAAAGAATATGGGTCTATCAAAAGAACCATTTTAGTTGATGAAGATGAATCTGAATTTTACCAAAACCTGATCGTTGAGTATACGTACGGCACAGCTCTAGAAACATTAAGTGAAGTATTGCCATACAAATATGCCTTGCAAGATGATCCCTCTGTTGTTTACAACATCAGAGCCTTGAGCAGTGCGTACCAAACTGAAATCAGTGGTAATATTACCAAAACTTACCTGTCAGAACTTAAGGCCTTAGCCAAACTTAGCGGTGCCGAGTACGGACATGTGCTTAAAGGAGTGATGTCCCAGATTAGTAAAGATATTGAAGCAATGAGCTCTGTATCAGAGGAAGTTTCTCTTACCCATGCTAAAACCCCCACTGAGACCCAGCTGACCATTACCTCCACTGAACAGCACCCCCCTGTCTTATCCTCAGACACCGCTCACAGAAATGATGGCCTTCCTCCCCCTGACACCATCCCAATCAACAGTGTGGGTACAGCCCCTTCACTTTCAGCAAATGACATGAATCCACCAGAAATTCAAAAGGTTGTGGTTGAACACATTGTTAGGAGCGAAGCAATCAGCCCTCACTTTCAGCCCCAATTAAGGCTTCGCTCCTTCTCTGGAAAGACTCCCAGGCCCAATAACGAGACTGATTATGATACCTGGCGCTCCCATATTGAACTGCTGCTAAATGATCCTAACATACTTCCCCTCCAGATCACCAGAAAGATTGTAGAGAGCTTGCTTTCTCCCGCAGCTGATGTGGTCAAAGGATTACGGCCCAATTCACCCCCTGTAGCTTTCCTGCAGCTACTTGATTCGGCTTTTGGCGCTGTTGAGGATGGGGAAGAACTTTTTGCACGTTTCTTAAACACGTTCCAGAATCCAGGGGAGAGTGCTTCCTCTTACCTTCATCGGCTGCAGGTAGCATTAAACCTTGTAGTAAAAAGGGGTGGGGTTGCACCAGGAGAAGTTGACAGACACCTTCTAAAGCAGTTCTGTAGAGGGTGTTGGGACAGTGCTCTGCTCTCTACTCTGCAGCTTGAACAGGCGAGAAGTCACCCGCCTTCATTTGCAGAGCTCCTGCTGATGTTGCGCACAGAGGAAGACAGGCAGCAAGCTAAAGCCAGCCGCATGAGGAAACATATAGGTGCCACAAAACGAGTCCAAGTTCAGTCTCAGAGTGCATGTGCATGCGCAAACCAAAAGGAGAAACCACAGGTTTGTCCCAGTGCCATTGAAGATCTTGTGAAGCAGGTTGCCACCCTGCAGAGCCAGCTGACCTCTTTCATGGCTGAGAAAAAGAAAGATAGAAAAGTAACTGCACAGAAACTCCAGAGCCGAACACCAGACAAAACAAATGCAAACATGCAAACCCAGATAAGAACAAAGCAGATGAACAAACCCCGGCCCTGGTACTGCTTTAAGTGTGGAGAGGATGGGCATATCTCCTCTACATGTACGGAAGTTCCCAATCCTGCTTTGGTGGCTGAAAAACGAAAACAGTTGGAGAAGAGATGAAGTGAGTGGGAAATGAAGGCTAACCCCTGCTCACAGTTAAACGACTAATGGCTCCTGTGGTGGGACAGACAGGGGCTGAGACAAATCAATGTCCCTCAGCTTTAAACCTCATAGTCAACTCACAAGCATGCACCAGCATTGAACAATCAGACAATAGCCCCCCATTCAAGTTTCCTAAAGGACTCATCGGTACGAAAAGTACAGCTTTTGTGAACATAAAAGATCAAGAAGTTACCTGCTTGCTCGACACAGGCTCACAAGTAACAACTATTCCACAGTCATTTTATGAACGACATCTCTCAGAACAGGAGATTAAGCCACTCCATGACCTCTTAGAGGTTGAAGGGGCAGCAGGACAGTCTGTCCCCTACTTGGGGTACATTGAACTAGCTGTAACTTTCCCGAAAGAGTTTGTTGGAGCGCCAATTGAAGTAAACACACTTGCATTAGTGGTCCCAAATCTTAACACCATTACAGAACCTCTTGTGCTTATAGGCACCAACACCCTTGATGTCCTTTACAACATCTGTTCTGAATCTGGGGTTAAACATCAGCCTATCCCACACGGCTATCGAGCAGTCCTTAAAGTACTTGAAGTTAGACACAACCGGACAACCCATCCTGAGCCCCAAGGTGTTGTGAAATTACTGGGGAAGAGTGCTCAAATTGTTCCAGCTGGCAAAACTGTCGTACTTGAGGGAGTTTCCCCCGTTAGTGGATTCCAGAATGAGAAATCTGTCCTGATCGAGCACCCAAACTTACCCTCCTTGCCTGGTGGCTTGCTAGTAAAGGCCATTCTGGTCGATCTTCCCCTCCGGCGACCCTATAAGTTACCAGTCATAATTTGTAATGAGTCTGATCGTGATGTTGTTATTCCCCCGAAGGGCACAATAGCCCAAATGCATACCTACCAGACCATCTTGTTAAAGCAGCACAATGCAGAGTCAGCTGAGCCATCCCAAAAGATGGCGGAAGCAGAGTCCTCCCAAAAGTCCACTCTGAGCTTTAATTTTGGTGAGTCCCCTATCCCGCCTCTGTGGAAAGAACGCATCACAGAGAAACTAAATAACATGCATGACGTGTTTGCAAAACATGATGCAGATTTTGGGCGAACAGACAAAGTAACACATCATATAAAACTCTCAGACGACACACCTTTCAAACAGCGCGCACGACCAATCCACCCTCAGGATATTGAGGCCGTTCGAAACCACATCCAGGAGCTTCTTGATGCAGGAGTCATCAGAGATTCAGAGTCTCCATTTTCATCACCAATCGTGGTTGTGAGAAAGAAAAATGGCCAAGTCCGCCTGTGCATAGATTATAGACGGTTGAATCTCCAGACCATAAAGGATGCGTATTCTCTCCCAAAGCTAGAGGACACATTCTGTGCACTTAATGGCTCTCAGTGGTTTTCTGTCCTCGATTTAAAATCTGGCTTCTACCAGATAGAGGTTGAAGAGGCAGATAAGCCAAAAACAGCTTTCGTGTGCCCACTCGGCTTCTGGGAGTTTAATAGGATGCCTCAAGGAGTGACTAACGCACCTAGTACGTTCCAAAGGCTAATGGAGAGATGCATGGGGGACATGCACTTGAAAGAAGTACTGGTCTTTCTTGACGACCTGATCATATTCTCCAGGACCCTTGAAGAACACGAGGAGAGGTTGATGAAGGTGCTATCCCGTCTCAAAGAGTTTGGCCTCAAACTTTCCCCAGAAAAGTGTGTCTTCTTTCAGACATCAGTCCGATACCTTGGTCACGTGGTATCTAGAAATGGAGTACAAACTGATCCAGAAAAAACTGCTGCTCTCAAGACTTGGCCCGTCCCTAAGAGCCTGCGGGAATTAAGATCTTTCCTCGGGTTCGCTGGGTACTATAGGAGGTTTGTTAAAGGTTATTCCAATATTGTGAAGCCCCTCCATGAGCTAACCTCTGGTTACCCACCTTCCCAGAAGAGAGCTAAAGTGACAAAAAGGCCAGAGTACAGAGACCCAAAAGAGCCCTTTGGGGAGCGATGGACCCCTGCTTGCCAACAAGCATTTGAGGCTGTAATCGAAAAACTTACCACTGCCCCTGTGCTAGGTTTTGCAGATCCTCAGAAACCTTATGTACTGCACACTGACGCCAGCACCACTGGACTTGGTGCAGTTTTGTACCAAGAACAGGAGGGCCAGTTGAGAGCGATTGGATATGCAAGCAGAGGGCTATCACGGAGTGAAAGTCGTTACCCGGCGCATAAATTGGAATTCTTAGCGTTGAAGTGGTCAGTCACCGAAAAGTTTGCAGATTATCTATATGGTAATCAGTTCACTGTTGTAACTGACAGTAATCCGCTAACTTACATATTGACCACAGCTAAACTGGATGCGACGAGCTACAGATGGCTGGCAGCACTGTCCACATTCTCGTTCAAGCTTCTCTACCGACCGGGGAAACAGAACAGTGATGCTGATGGTCTGTCACGCAGGCCACACGGAACCTTGGAGGATGACCCTAAGTCACAGAAAGAGAGGGAACGCATTTTCCAGTTCACCAAAGACCATCTCTCTGACCCAGATAATGCCAATGCTGTTAATGAGGAAGTCATACAAGCAATCTGTGAAAGACAACTTATTTACAGCACCCCTGTTGATGACCGTAACACTGGGAACGTTGTTTTAGTCGAATGTCTTGCCGTCTCTGCAGATGCGGTGCCCCAATGCTATCAACAAGCAGACCAGTCTGGTGAACTTCCCGCCGTCCCTCACCTGTCTGAAGCAGAACTGGTGGATAGACAAAGGGCCGACCAGTGTATAAAACACGTCATTTCCCAGATCGAGACAGGTGACACATCGCCCCCTACCTTGCGAAATGAACTTCCTGATCTTCCTCTCTTTTTAAGAGAATTAAGCCGCCTTGAACTTGTGAACAATGTCTTGTACAGACGACGCCAAGAAGGTCCCAAAATAACTTACCAGCTTGTCCTCCCAGCTGAGCTTCGTGGCGCAGTTTTGACTAGCCTCCATGACTATATGGGTCATATGGGAGTTGACCGCACATTGGACCTTATTCGGACCAGGTTCTATTGGCCAAGGATGGCTGTGGATGTGGAGAAAAAGGTGAGGACTTGTGGCAGGTGCGTGCGGAGGAAAGCACTTCCAGAGAGAGCTGCACCCCTAATAAATATCAAGACCACAAGACCCCTTGAACTTCTATGTATGGACTTTCTTTCCCTTGAACCTGACAGAAATGGAACTAAAGACATCCTTGTGATCACGGATCACTTTACGAAATTTGCAGTGGCCATTCCCACTCCCAACCAAAAGGCGCGTACAGTGGCAAAGTGTTTGTGGGAGAACTTTATGGTGCACTATGGAATGCCAGAAAAACTACACAGTGACCAGGGACCAGATTTTGAATCCCGCATGATAAAGGAGCTCTGTCAAATGGCCGGCATTCAAAAGGTGAGGACAACACCCTACCATCCCAGGGGCAACCCTGTGGAGAGATTTAATCGCACCTTACTCAATATGCTTGGAACCCTTCAGAATCAAGAAAAGTCCCATTGGCGTGATTTTGTCAGACCCCTTGCCCACGCCTACAACTGCACTAAAAACGATGTAACGGGGTTCACACCTTATGAGCTCATGTTAGGGCGCCAGCCCCGCCTACCAGTCGATCTGGCATTTGGACTACCGCTGCATGGCAAGCAACACACGTCACACTCCGAATATGTGCAGAACCTTAAATCACGGCTTGAGGAGAGCTACAAGTTAGCCATGAGTAATGCTGCAAAGACTGCACACAAGAACAAAACACGGTTCGACAGACGAGTGATCGCCTCAGACTTGGAGCCTGGAGACCGAGTGCTAGTCCGGAACGTCCGCATCCGGGGGAAGCATAAGATCTCAGACAAGTGGGAGTCTACCGTCCACGTAGTAGTGAACAGGGCAGGTACCCTACCTGTCTATACTGTCAAGCCCGAAGTCAGTGATGGTCCATTAAGAACCCTGCACAGAGACTTACTCCTCCCATGTGGATTCCTACCTATGGAGGAAAGCAGCAAGTCTGCCGAACAACCTACAAAGCGCAGAATAGCAACTCGTGCAAATCCTGTTCTGGATGCTGACCCTTCAGAGGAGGAAGAGGATGAATTCATCCCAATCCAATGGTTCAGTGAGGTCTCAAATGTGTTCATCCCCACAATGCATGAAGGTCTAGCACAGCCCAAAGAACCCTTGTCTAATGAACAACATAGGCAGTATACTGTATCTCCAGGTCCCTGTTCTGTCGGGAGTCCAGTAAATGCCCAGACTGTAGATTGCCCCCCTGAACTGTCTTGTCCATCAGATATATCTACCGATGCCCCAGTCAGTCCTCTGAGGAGCAGTAGACCTACCAACTATTGCAGTAATACAGAACACTTACCTACTGAAAGCACCGCTCCAATCGACCAAGTACCTGAAACAGACCCGATTAAAAGTAACCTACCTGATACCCACTTACCTGAAGTACATCCTGTGGAGAAAGAGACCATACTTGATGCTGTCAATGACATCTGTAATGAACAGCAGTCGGTGTCTTCTGACACGTCAGAGCGTGAGGAGAAAGTAGACAGAACAAAGACTGAGAAATCTGTGGAAGGAGAGAAACCGGAAATGGATGGAACTGAATCCAGAGAGGAAGCAGAGAGAATGACAGTCACAGATGCTCCTGTCAGGAAATCTGAAAGGGAACGTCAACCGCCAAGGCGACTGGATTATCCTGAACTCGGAAACCCATTGGTCACGGTTGTTAAATCATTTCTTCATGGGTTGACCACTGTGTTGTCCGATGTTTTGAATGAAGATCAAGTAGTCTCTGCACCTTCCCTCCCATACCCCCCTCGAATAAAGCACATTTGAGCTCTTCCATGTACAGGGACGTACATGAGTTCAGGAGGGGAGAGTGTAACCAGGTCTTACAACGAAGTCTTGGCATAATAATCCCTTAAAATTGATTGAGTCTTGAGATAAATGTTAAAGTTAATTAATCAAACTACATTTTCTATGTACAAAGAGGTAAAATAGTTAAAGGTTGTATCAGCGATTTCTAGCCTAAAACATAAAGTGTCAAATTCAGCTGACCTTTATTCACGATCCGCTCGCTGCCTGCCCCATAAATTGTCTGTGAAAAAAACGCGTCTCTCTGGTCAGCCTAGGGTCCGAGATATGCCAAAAAAACAATCGGCGCTATCAACAATAACCACAGATAAACAAACCGTGTTCCAACCAATCAGCGTCAGGGGGTTCGTGTTGTGGACTTTCCTACTGGTGCAGGGATGTGAGGGAGGCGGAGCGAAAGTCCACAACACCAAACCCCTGACGCTGATTGGTTGGAACAATGTTTGTTTTTGCTGTGGAAAGGTTGGTAGTGCCGATTGTTTTTTTGGCATATCTCGGACCCTAGGCTGACCAGAGAGACGCGGTTTTTTTCACAGACAATTTATGGGGCAGGCAGCGAGCGGATCGTGATGAAAGATAAGCTGAATTTTACACTTTATGTTTCAGGCTAGAAATTGCTGATACAACCTTTAAGTGATGACAATGAATAAATATGTGTTTGTTAAAAAGGTTGCTTTAAAAAAACGCCATCTAAAATAAGTGATCAAATGCATAAAAAGATAGAAAAGGAGCGATTTTCCCCTGAAAGAAAAAACATTCGCACTACAATTCCCATGCTCCTTTTTGTGAGGAGCTGACCAATCACTGAGCTCCAAAGCTTCAGGCAGTCGAGCTCCGTTTTTTTTCCTGATTGAAAGATTTCATGGCTGTTTCATTAACTAGCTGAATTCCGAATGAATTACCATCTTTAGGGTAAGATACATAAATATCCCCTCCAACGGGATTCCGTTAAATAATGAGGATGTTAAACAAATGATGATCGCTATATTATCATGTTTACACTTTAGGAGAGCGCGATCAGCAGACGGTTGCCGCTGATCAGACAACCTAATTAGAGAGACCCACTCATTGACTCAACGGTGAGTGAAACAATAAAAATAGAAACTCTGAGACCTGTTAGGTTACCTGTAAAGGAACTAATTATGCTGGATATGTTAACAGTTGATAAGCTGCTGTTTAGAAAGTTTGTTAACGGCTGTAATAGCTACTGTAATATGCTAATGTGAGCCTACCTACCCTGTTAGCTTCGGTGCTTAGTGTTACATGCACTTTTATCCTTGCAAAAAAATGGATTTATTTCCATTTGAGTTTGCAAAAGATGCAGTTTTCTATATCAATAAGTTTACTATGTGTGTAAAAGGAAAAAAGATGCTGTTTTCTATATCAATAAGTTTACTATGTGTGTGAAAGGAAAAAAGTGTTAAATTATATGTATGTGAATTCTTGTCAGTGATTTAAGAGGTCAATATTTAGTGCATTCCTTCACTGTTACCGGTGCAGGGAGGGATGATAAAGCACGCTTAGCCTTACTAGTGCCTCCTAGATCTCTATGAATGTTCTTGCATTATTTGTGTTGCACAAATTGTAGTTCTCATTTGTATTGCATTTGTATTGTGAGTTTGTTACTACTTTGAATAGCAATAACCATAAATACTTGAAATTGGTCTTGTTTAAAATGAATGAACATGGATGTAAAAGCACTTTAGGATATATTTATAGTTCACTACTATAAACACTTGGATCTGATACTTGATATATTATGGTCGTACGACTGAACCTTCTTGAGAACATGATTTGAACCAGTTGATATAAAGTGGAATTTTATTGATTGGTGATAATGCATGAGATAGACAGAATATGAATGTAATGAGCTTTTGGATTTCTTCTGGCCAAACCATAGGTCAGGTTTTTTTGCCAGATTCATTCCAGTGATGCACATGGATCGGAAGTCATGCCCGACCTGGAGCTGAAGCCTTCCGGTTGGATTTGAATTGGATGTTTACACCCTGAAACCCCGAGAGATTCCCAGTGTACGCTGGGTGGCGAGCCACGGACCCACGAGCAAAAGTTTTTGCACAGTCTCACTTTCCCTTCTTCACGGATTTGTGTGGTAGGATCTACGAGCACTGGCATACTGATACCGGAACAGATACTGGTACTGTCATGACACTGATTTAACCAAAAGAAAAAAGGGCCCCAACGAACAATAAGACTTTTTTTTTGGAACTGGGTTTATTTCTTTTGTTTTAAGGGAAACTTATGCCGGCTTTATTATTTTTTTATTTCTTTATATACATTTTCTGAACTAAATTGTTACACTGTTTGTTATTGTTCCTGTTGTTAAACAAAGAGTGATCACAACAACACAAATTACTGTTTTCTGTCTTTATTGATGTCAAACCACTGGCTCTTAAAGACTTAGCATCTTCTGTTACTGGTCCAAATACTGTTAAAGATAACTATTTACCTGTTACCTGTTACTCTATCGTAAAAAGGGTTACATAAGACTTTAAAACAGTACCACATTTTTTCATAGGATGTTTTTCTGAGTTTAATCGTTGGGCAAACTGCAGTGGCTAAACAGTGTCATTCCTGACTCGCTGATGCATACTACATTTCAACTGTAAAATTAAATAACTGCCTAATCAGTGGCATTATCCACTTCCCATACCTGGGAAGCCTTGAAAGTGGGACTTTCCACTCGTCATAGTGTTAATGCCCTCATGCCGCCTCGCTCGCTGTCAGTCATTGTGTTCAACCAGGTCCAGTAACTTATACAATGGCGCCAGCCTTGTTACATTCCCAAAGCACTGGTAACATTAAATTATAGAGGTACACATACAAACATTATGGAAGAAACAAAACTATTTTATGAACAGTTATTTGTTATTTAGATGTTATTCAGTGTTGATGTTATTGTGCTGTCAATTTAGTACTTAATATGTGTACATGTCTTACAACCAGGTGTTCAATTAGGTCCTGTAATGTATGTGCACGACACCAGCGCTGCCATTGCCTCCTTAATGCCTGAGTTTAAGCGTCGTCATTGACGCGTCAGTAATTTAACTCAGTTCCATAAAGACTAAACGTGTTTTTCCCCCTAAATTAAATATAAACTCTTAAAAAATCATTATACTAATGCATTTGAATAAAACAAAATCTAGAAAATATTTACTGAATATTAAGTGCAAATACTCACTTTTGCTAAGTATTTGCCTGATTGATGCAAAATTCAAAGTGCAGTATATATGCAATTAAATATATTTTAGTAAAGTGCATCTCATGTGTGGTGAATAAACACAGCATGTTGACATTGAATAGTTGGATATAATGCTGCCCCTGCTGCTCTTTGCTTGCTATTAGAATGTGAGCTCATATATTTAGGAGAATTTAGCTCAAGTTTGAGTTTGGGTGAGTGGATTTTTCCCTTTTGGTTAAACTTGCATTCCAGGGACAAAGGAGAGCATTAATTCAGCTGTACACAACCTCTGGTCTAGTGTCCTGAGCATGTGCCCAATAGGCCCGTTTAACCATGTTCAACTTAAAAAACCGTAACCAGGGGGTTGTATGCTGCTCAGAGTAAAATGTTAGTCTTAAGTGTGTCAAAATTCTAAGAATGATGTAATTTTACTCTTATCCCTAGACTTAACGATAAGAGTGATACATAGAGGTTCCTAAGTGTTAAGACTAGGTCTCAGCTCCTAAATTATTTAAGAGAGCTGGAGAAGTCTTCTAGCCTAGGAGGAGACGCACACTTTCTAATGAACATATGACATATTAGAGTTATATAATATGATATGGAATTGATAAAACAATACAAACTTATTCATAAAGCAATTTTTGGTAACTGACTTAAATATTGTGGCACCAAACACAACAGTGGCCAAAACGTGATGTTTGAGGGTTTTAATGACCTCACATTTTATTAAAACTATCAAGATGTACAAATTAACTATTATTAATTTGTTATTGATGAGCTACTTTTAGATCTGATGCTGAAACAAACAACCTACTAATGAGCTGATTGATGAGGGTTCATTAGTTCATTAGTGAAGACAGGTGATACTGGTTACTGCGCCTTTAAAAAGCCTTTATCCTATATTGCAATTAGTAAAATCTGAAATTGTGGTGGCTGGCCTGCAGTCCCCAAGAGAGGGGAAAAAAAAAATACTAAATTATGTTTATCTGAAAGTCAAAAAAAAAAAAAATGCAACCAGGTTTTCAGGTACACAGGAATGTGCTGCAAACACACGAACGCGCTGCAAACACAGGAACACGCTGCCAACACACTGCAAACACAGGAATGTGCTGCAAACACACGAACGCGCTGCAAATAGCACGGACCACAACGGAAATATTTCAGGGGGGCCTCAAAAAGTGACGAACCCATCTGGGACCTGATTATTTGTTCAGTGGCAAAAGGCAAAAGACAAAGGAAAACAAAAAACTGCCTCATATGACCACTTTAACCAGTAAGTTTTTGTTTAAGCTATGTGCAAATAGCAGCATAAACAACAGACCACAAGGGTTTACACGTCATTGCATCATGCATCTGAGGTGCTTCTGTAAATGGAGAAAAAACGAATTTAAGTATAGCCTATGAAAGGAATAAGATACATTTCTCTTAAACTATTTAAATGATTACAAGTAGTTATAGACTACGTTCGCTTTGTGAGTGTGACACTCTTGAAACTGAGCGTGCGCACAGACACACACAACATCAATTCTAGCATTGCTAACTTGACATTTCAGCCATTCATCATCAATCTAAAATGCAGTCATTTAACCATAAGTTACACTGCTCAAATTAAAAGGTCCGCTGAAAAATCAGCATGTAGCACTTAAACATTTTTGCACGTGTGAATGATAATGTTTTATGCAGAGTTTAGCAACCAAATGTTACATGACAGAAAATAAAACATTTGCATTCTTGTCAAATGAGAGAGGCTATGTCAAATGCAGTTTCAGTTTGGCTTTAAATCAATTTAATTTTAACCTGACGTTTGTCTGCTGATAATATTGAAAGTCACTATAGCATAATTCTGCTTATTTTTCATTCTTGTTCTGTTGTGAAGTGAAGTAAATAGGCTATGTAGCGTTTAGAATGTAATATGTTTATTAGTATTAAATACATATACATTTGTGTAATTGTTTGCAATTACAAGGTTAATGGATGTTTTTGGAGTAGGCTAATCTCTTTCATGCGATTACTTCTTTTTCCGGTTTACATTTGTCCATGTCGTAAACTCTGGGCAAGGCTTCTAACCCACAGTGTTTTTAGGGGCGTGATAATAAAACAACAACAGTTTTCAGCCTCCACATTTATTAGCGTATGATCATTCCTATGATGGAATTGGCGGTGTGTGAATATTTCATGAATTACATGTGAAACTCTGTCAAAAGTTGATTTGTGCGCTCTGATCTGTTTTATTGCAGGAAAGTTACACTGTAACTGTATGCCAATTCAGAGGCTGCATCCTTCAAATTCCACAAAGGTCATAGCTGCTCATGTTAAGCACGAAAGGATAGACATTTTATCCTTAATATTTATTCAAGAATACACTTGTGGTGGTGCTCAATGATTTACATTCAACCAGAATCTAAAGACATGATTAATACATGAGTCTCAGTAAGAGAGAGAAACAGCCACAATATCAGAGATCCTTAAAACAAATAAGATATTTAATAAACCTCTTCCCCTACTCTTCAGTTACATTAACTGTTTCATGATAAAATAGAAAGTTATCATAATTCTGAAGTTAGCAAATAATACAGAAAAGGAGTGACCAGAATGCTGTGTGTTCAGATGTATGCGGTAAAACATGGGTTAACATAGAAGCAAATTATAGTCATAATTATGCAATGACAGAAATTCATCCATGTGGAGAAAAAAAAAAACAGACCCTCAAAAAGAACAGTTTGTATAATTTACAGTTCAATAACAGCCACTGAATAATATTTCTAAACTGTATACACAAACTTTGAATTTAACCAATTGATTCATTAAATTACTTGCCACACGCACAATGTCGTCTACTGGTCAAAATGGTGTGAATGCAATGAAAAACAACTTTTACAAACCAATGGTAAAAGTTTTTTTTTTATTATTATTTTTTTTTTGAAAGTGTCATCTATTAAATGCAACCTCTAAATCATCTAATGCCTTTAATTATGAAGTGTCTGTATAATGTTATTTTAATAAATTGTTTGACTTTTGTTTATTGAGAGCTTGGTGAGGCAGGGCAATAAGAGACTATTAACTACAACTCTTCCTCTTTTTATACAAATGTGTCATTGAAAATGTCAACAAATTTATAAAACCAAATTGATCTGAGATCAATTAAAACAATACAGACACTGATTCAAAGATTTACAGAGATCAACAACCCCTAGTGGTAAACCACTACATTTTCTAAACTGCTACGACATAATAAAGCATAGTTTACTGAAATCACATGACTTGGCAGTTTGATAGTCTCTCTGAATCACTGGTTAGAAACAAAAGATTTACAAAAGCTTCAATGCTTTACAAAACAGTGTTTCAAAAACAACCGTCACTATCTTCAAATATAAATTACTTGAAAGGTCTGTGTGTCTTTTCACTCTTAATATCGGCAGATGAAGTTGAGTTTGTCAGTTTCAGGACGGCTGATCCAGCACTGAGCTTCTCCAGACTGAACTGCTCCAGATCTCACTGCATGTTCACAGTCCTCCTCTGATGTGCCGTTCCCTGGAGCCCAGTTCTGATAGCACACGGTCTCTCCACTCACCCAGTACCAGATGCCCAAAATACGTGAGTAACGTAAACCCAACCACACCGCCACAGTAGACGCCTGTTTAACCAAGTTCATCACACGACGCTGAATCTCTTCTGAATGAACCGAGACCAGATCCACATGATTCTGTCTGCAGTATCTCAGAGCTTCAGACCACGTCAGATTCTCTTTGATCAGAAACAGTTTTTCTGGAAATGAAACAAACCACAAGAAACTAGAGAGAGCAAAAACAACATGCAGAGCAAACACTGTAGATGAATTTGTCATGTCAGACATGTAGCGTGAACTTTAGAAGATCTGGAGGTGATGATGGATTGTGTGTGTTTTGTGAAGATCTACTCACCTTCATGACACACAAAATAAAAATGGTTGAAACAGGGGAAGTCTGCCCATTGTCCCTGAGTGTTCTGATTGACAGCTGCACAGTTTTCAACACCTCCAACATTAGGTTCACCAGTGTTCCAGTATCTGAATGAGGAGTTACTCTGATCTGACCACTGCCATGAGTCTCTGACTCTGAACAGACCGATCCAGACATCAGCTATTTGATTATCATTCCTGATTTTCTCAACCTGTTGATTCTCATTCTGGTTTCTCACACTGACCAGATCAGTGTGATGCTGTTTGCAGTAACTCTGAGCGTCTCTCCAATTCATCGTCTGATTGACAAAGACAAGTCCTGTGTTCGCTTTAAGAAAAACAAATGGAAAGTAATTTATTACTTTATCAATTTGTTCATCATCCTTATGCTGCTTTAAGGTTTGGATTGAACAGGAGCAGCAGTGGAAACATCACAAAAACATCATTCAAAGACTTGAGCTGATTCTACAGCTGACAATATATTAAACATGCATGATGATTATTCAAATGGCAAGCTAACCGGCGAATGGTTAAGTTTCACTGCCATTCTTGTTGTTTCTGTATTTGTACTGCGGTACTGAAGGCTGAAAATATCAAGCTGTATTGCCCAACTCTAGATAATATATAGATAGTATATTAGAATCAGATTTTAACACTATATCTCTCTTTTTAACACTATGCAATATTCTCTGGCTATATGTTCATGATGACAGTCAGGTTTTATCAAAAACGGTGTACTGTAAAAAAGATGCTTTCCTAAAATACTTCAAGACTAAATTTATATTTTATATTAAAAATGTTATCAAATGTATTAATAAGTACCTATAAGTATTAATAAGACTAAAACAAGTTAATCAAGGGGACAAAAGAATTTGAACTCATGTGACAGTTTTGTTCATAAATGTCATGTTGGGGCAAGTTTTCAAGGCCAAAATCAGTTTGTTCATAGAGAAACCTAAAAGACTTAAAACTGAAAGTGTGACAGTACATCTCTGTTCTGCCTATGACCACATTAAAAAGTAAGAGTGTACCGTATGTGGGTAACACTTTACAATAAGGGTACATGAATAATCATGTACTAATGCCTAAATTAATACTTAATTCATCACCTACTAATGATTATTCAAGGAATTAACTAATTATGAACTAACAAAGGGCTATCCTTAACTACAACTGGAGTCATATGGATTCATGGATGAATAACGGCAGCCTTAACTACATGTTAGTACATGTTTGATAGTTAATGCATTAATTAACATTTATGGGTAAACTAAATTTTTAGGAAATAATGAGAAATACTCTGACTTTGAAATTAATTTAAGTAATTTAAAACTATCATAATTTAGGCATTTGACATCTTCAGCTTTGTCTTAAGCATTATTGGGTGTCAAAGGATTAGTTAATCCTCTTCATCAAGTGTAGAAAATACTAAATACACTAATGACTGATCTTTTCTGTTTTCTGTTCTTCTCTTTCCCTTTAAACTCACCTATTGATTTATACACAGAATAATAAAATATAAAAACACAAAACCCACAAAGAACATTTGTAGAACAATTCCTAAAGAAATGCTCAAACTAGAAAGAGTTCACTCTCCATCCAGACAGAGCCGTGAAGATCCTGCACCTCCGCTCTCTGACTTCTTGAAACTCCACACGGCATCTTGGCACAGCATAACCAGGCTGATACTCACTGTGTTAGTACATGTGTATTTGATAGGAAGTATATCATAAATCATGAGCTGAGTTTAGTGAGTAAGAGTGAATTCATTATGATTGGGCCCTCTCAAGTAAAGTCTTGTCAAAATCAACCTTAACAAGCCATTAGTTAATGTTAGTGCATGGGTAGTTAACAGTGAATTCATTATGATTGGGCCCTCTCAAGTAAAGTCTTGTCAAAATCAACCTTAACAAGCCATTAGTTAATGTTAGTGCATGGGTAGTCAATAGTGAATTCATTATGATTGGGCCCTCTCAAGTAAAGTCATGTCAAAATGAACCTTAACTAGCCATTAGTTAATGTTAGTGCATGGGTAGTCAAGAGTGAATTCATTATGATTGGGACCTCTCAAGTAAAGTCATGTCAAAATGAACCTTAACTAGCCATTAGTTAATGTTAGTGCATGGGTAGTCAAGAGTGAATTCATTATGATTGGGACCTCTCAAGTAAAGTCATGTCAAAATGAACCTTAACTAGCCATTAGTTAATGTTAGTGCATGGGTAGTCAAGAGTGAATTCATTATGATTGGGCCCTCTCAAGTAAAGTCATGTCAAAATGAACCTTAACTAGCCATTAGTTAATGTTAGTGCATGGGTAGTCAAGAGTGAATTCATTATGATTGGGCCCTCTCAAGTAAAGTCATGTCAAAATCAACCTTAACTAGCCATTAGTTAATGTTAGTGCATGGGTAGTCAAGAGTGAATTAATTATGATTGGGCCCTCTCAAGTAAAGTCATGTCAAAATCAACCTTAACTAGCCATTAGTTAATGTTAGTGCATGGGTAGTCAAGAGTGAATTCATTATGATTGGGCCCTCTCAAGTAAAGTCATGTCAAAATGAACCTTAACTAGCCATTAGTTAATGTTAGTGCATGGGTAGTCAAGAGTGAATTCATTATGATTGGGCCCTCTCAAGTAAAGTCATGTCAAAATCAACCTTAACTAGCCATTAGTTAATGTTAGTGCATGGGTAGTCAAGAGTGAATTAATTATGATTGGGCCCTCTCAAGTAAAGTCATGTCAAAATCAACCTTAACTAGCCATTAGTTAATGTTAGTGCATGGGTAGTCAAGAGTGAATTAATTATGATTGGGCCCTCTCAAGTAAAGTCTTGTCAAAATCAACCTTAACAAGCCATTAGTTAATGTTAGTGCATGGGTAGTCAAGAGTGAATTCATTATGATTGGGCCCTCTCAAGTAAAGTCATGTCAAAATGAACCTTAACTAGCCATTAGTTAATGTTAGTGCATGGGTAGTCAAGAGTGAATTCATTATGATTGGGACCTCTCAAGTAAAGTCATGTCAAAATGAACCTTAACTAGCCATTAGTTAATGTTAGTGCATGGGTAGTTAACAGTGAATTAATTATGATTGGGCCCTCTCAAGTAAAGTCATGTCAAAATCAACCTTAACTAGCCATTAGTTAATGTTAGTGCATGGGTAGTCAAGAGTGAATTAATTATGATTGGGCCCTCTCAAGTAAAGTCTTGTCAAAATCAACCTTAACAAGCCATTAGTTAATGTTAGTGCATGGGTAGTCAAGAGTGAATTCATTATGATTGGGCCCTCTCAAGTAAAGTCATGTCAAAATGAACCTTAACTAGCCATTAGTTAATGTTAGTGCATGGGTAGTCAAGAGTGAATTCATTATGATTGGGACCTCTCAAGTAAAGTCATGTCAAAATGAACCTTAACTAGCCATTAGTTAATGTTAGTGCATGGGTAGTCAAGAGTGAATTCATTATGATTGGGCCCTCTCAAGTAAAGTCATGTCAAAATGAACCTTAACTAGCCATTAGTTAATGTTAGTGCATGGGTAGTCAAGAGTGAATTCATTATGATTGGGCCCTCTCAAGTAAAGTCATGTCAAAATGAACCTTAACTAGCCATTAGTTAATGTTAGTGCATGGGTAGTCAAGAGTGAATTCATTATGATTGGGACCTCTCAAGTAAAGTCATGTCAAAATGAACCTTAACTAGCCATTAGTTAATGTTAGTGCATGGGTAGTCAAGAGTGAATTCATTATGATTGGGACCTCTCAAGTAAAGTCATGTCAAAATGAACCTTAACTAGCCATTAGTTAATGTTAGTGCATGGGTAGTCAAGAGTGAATTCATTATGATTGGGCCCTCTCAAGTAAAGTCATGTCAAAATCAACCTTAACTAGCCATTAGTTAATGTTAGTGCATGGGTAGTAAATAATAGTTAGTAATGAAGTGACACATTAACAAATCACCAAATTACATACCAAATTCAAATTTTATTTGTCACATACACAGTCATACACAGTATCATATAAAGTGAAATGCTTATACGACTGCTAATAACCTATACATTTTATAAGGAAGTTCCAGTATAGAATGAGAAATAAGATAATTAAACAAATTAGAATATAATAGGATTAACTTTAGTTGTAAAAAGAAATTTGCATCATGTACAACTGTACAATAAAAAATAACCATAAAATATTAGAAATAGGAATAGAATATAATAAATATTTTTTAAAAAATGGAACGTGCAGTTATGGGCAAGACAATGTGCAGATGAATAAATATTAAACATTAAACATGCTGTAAGAGTGTCCTCCTTGTTCACTTACACCACCAGTACAACTAACAATTTACATAATTTCACATAAATGGACTCGAAAGAAAGTCCAAACATAATGTTACCTCCAAAGACACACAGAAGGTCAAATAGTTTATGTTCAGAAGCTCAAAACCATGCTGTTATTTAATGTGCCTAACTTTCCACACAAAAAAATGCAGATGTAGATGCAAACATAACTTTGATTTGTTTTACAAAAGCAGACGACATTAATTAAATTAAAATGGCATTACCGAAACAAACCACCGAGCGAGTGCCTAGAGTGCGCCACTAATGAGTGTCCCTCCAGAAACAACCTTACATACTGTAGTTCCGTTTATTTGAAATGGTTAAATTAATGATAATTGAAAGTATTAGCTAATGGTCTATTTTTTTTACATTTGGTTTAACATATCTGTCTAATTAATGGCACTAATACTTTCAACGAACAATAATTTAATATTTTAAAGTAAAGGGGACTACAGTATGTAAGGTTTGTTTCAAGTGGGACACTAATTAGTGGCGTACTCTAGGCACTCGCTCAGCGCTTAAGGTTTGTTGTTTCGGTAATGTCGATTTTTTTTATCTGCTTTTGTAAACCGGATTAAAGTCATGTTTGCATCTGCGTTTTTGTATTATTTATTTATACACGGTAATTGAACGTTTTTGAGTTTCTGGAAGCTAAATATTTAACATTCTGTGTGTCTTTAGAAGTAACATTATGTTTGGATGCTTTCTTTTGAGTCCATATATGTGAAATTATGTCAATGAAAAATAAAGTAACTAAAAAAAATCACTGTTTGTTGTACTGGTGGTATAAATGAACAGGGACACTCTTACAGCATGTTTAATGTTATGTAATTTGATGATTTATTAATGTGTCATTGTGTCACTTCATCATTAATAACTTATTATTAACTACCCATGCACTAACATTAACTAATGGCTAGTTAAGGTTGATTTTGACATGACTTTACTTGAGAGGGCCCAATCATAATGAATTCACTCTTAACTACCCATGCACTAACATTAACTAATGGCTAGTTAAGGTTGATTTTGACATTGTCACGGTACACAGATCAGCTGTGTTCTCAGGTCTCGTGGTCTGTGTTTTGTTGTGTTGTACGTCATGCTCACTCATCAGCTGCCAATCAGTCCCGCACCAGGTGCCGCTCATCATCACACTCTATTTATACTCACCGCTGTCTCTCTCCCATTGTCAGATGATTGTTCCCCGGACCTTTGCTGTGTGTGTCTCTGTGAGTTCGTGTTGGAGTCTGCGTTGGATGTCGTTCGTGTCTTCGTGTTCATCACTGTTGGATTATTCACCACGCATCCCAGGACTCACCCGCTCAGGACTTCACAACTCATCACGTCACGGCCATCTAGCCCCTGCCTCGCCCATCCGAGAGATCGCACTCACCAGCTGTTTGTATCACTTACGTCTGTTCAATAAATCACCATTTCCTGCATTTGCTTCCTCATCCTTTCTCGCACGTCACAGAATCATCTGACCACATGGAAGCAGCAGGATCACCTCAACCCACCACGGCGGATTTCATGCAGGCTTGTATCTCTCGGATGGACAGCCAGGAACAGACTATGGGTCAGGCGATCCGTAGTCTCGCGGGGCAGGTGTCCGAGCTCGCTCAGCGGATTCAACACATGCAACTTCCCGCTGCGCCACCCACACCGCCCACGCCATCTGTTCCCCCACCACCATCCAGCGCTACTACGTCATCCGAGCCCCGCCTTCCCACCCCAGAACTCTACAACGGTGAGCCGAACTTCTGCCGAGCTTTCCTCACTAGATGTTCCATGCACTTTGCTCTGCAACCCCGTACTTTCGCTAGTGAGGAAAGCAAGGTAGCGTTCGTGCTCACCCTGTTGTCGGGGAGGGCGGCACTGTGGGGAACGGCGGTGTGGGAGAATCAAGATCCCTGTGTTGCCTCGTTCGTTACACTCTCCGCTGAGATGAAGAGGGTGTTTGACCGCGCGGTCGCGGGGAGAGAGGCCGCGCGAGTCTTGGCGGATCTCCGACAGGGGGAGAGATCCGTCGCTGATTATTCCATCGAGTTCCGCACCCTGGCGGCGGAGTGTAACTGGAACGAGGAGGCGCAGTGGGATATGTTCCTGCATGGGCTGGCTGATCGCGTCCATCGTGAGATTTACGCCATGGACCTGCCCACCAGCCTTAACGGCCTTATTGACTTGGCTTTGCGGGTGGATTCTCGTCTCTCCCGAGCCGAGCGGCGGTGCTTACCCGCTCGGTTCCCCCCTGGGGAGGGACCACCTGCTCGAGCCAGCAGCAGTGACGCGGTCAGCCCTACCTACGATCACGAGCCTATGCAGGTGGGTCGAGCTCGGCTTTCTCGGGAGGAGAAGGAGAGGCGGAAGTCCCAGGGCCTTTGCTTATACTGCGGAGCCGCGGGACATTATGCTTACAACTGCCCGGTAAAAGGCCCAGCCCGGCAGTAAAACTGAGGCTACTGTCGGGTGGGATTTCCGCTGCGAAGACCTCATCCAGTGCTACCTCCACGCTCCTTCCGATTAGGCTCAGATGGTCAAACCAGGATCATCACTGCACTGCACTGTTGGACTCCGGGGCTGAAGGTAACTTTTTGGATTCTAGTTTTGCTCATCAGTTTCATGTTTCCCTTCTCCCCCTCACCAACAACATTGCCGTCCACGCACTCAATGGCCAGATTCTTCCTAACATCACACACATCACGGAACCCGTCACTCTCACTGTGTCTGGCAATCACAGTGAGAGCATCTCATTTTACATCCTGGACTCTCCCAATGCACCTGTTGTTTTAGGACATCCCTGGCTTATCAGACACAACCCTCGGATCGATTGGCAGCTGAAGTCGGTGACTGAGTGGAGCAATAAGTGTTACGAGTCTTGTCTTGTGTCTGCCTGTCCGTCTGTTTCTAGTTCTGTGTTTCAGGAGAAGACAGTGGATCTGAGTAACGTGCCCGCGGAGTACCACGACCTGAAGGAAGTGTTCAGTAAGTCGCGGGCTGCTTCTCTTCCTCCTCACCGTCCCTATGACTGTGCGATAGAGTTACTGACAGGTACGTCTCCGCCGAAAGGCAAACTTTATTCACTCTCAGTTCCCGAGAGAGAGGCTATGGAGAAATATATTTCTGATTCTCTAGCAGCGGGGTTCATTCGACCCTCCTCTTCTCCAGCGGGGGCGGGGTTCTTTTTTGTGGGGAAGAAGGACGGATCTCTGCGACCTTGTATTGATTACCGGGGTTTGAATAATATTACGGTAAAGAATACATATCCTTTGCCGCTAATATCTTCAGCCTTCGAGAGGTTGCAGGGAGCGTCCGTCTTCACGAAATTGGATTTAAGAAATGCTTATCATTTGGTCCGCATCAGGAGGGGAGATGAATGGAAGACTGCCTTTAATACCCCCAGGGGGCACTTTGAATACTTGGTCATGCCCTTCGGCTTGTCCAACTCCCCAGGGGTCTTTCAGGCACTCGTCAACGACGTGCTGCGAGACATGGTCGACCAGTTCATATATGTCTACCTGGACGACATATTGATTTTTTCTTCTTCTCTCCAGGAACATGTGCAGCACGTCCGGCGAGTGCTCCAAAGGCTGCTAGAGAATGGGCTTTTTGTCAAGGCGGAGAAATGCGAATTTCACGCACAGTCTGTTCCTTTCTTAGGGTACATCGTGTCGTCTGAGGGTATGCGTATGGATCCCGAGAAGGTTAAGGCTGTGGTAGATTGGCCAAGCCCAGATTCCCGTAAGGCCCTACTGAGGTTTCTGGGGTTCGCCAATTTTTACCGGCGTTTTATTCGCAACTACAGCCAACTAGCCGCACCTCTGACTGCCTTGACCTCTCCCCGAACGTCGTTCAGGTGGTCAGACGCAGCTGAGACTGCGTTTACCAAACTCAAGAGCCGCTTTGTTTCAGCTCCCATTCTGATTACCCCTGATCCATCACGACAGTTTGTGGTAGAGGTCGACGCATCGGAGGTGGGGGTAGGTGCGGTGCTCTCACAGCGCTCACCGACAGACGACAAGATGCATCCCTGCGCGTTTTTTTCACACCGCATGTCGACAGCCGAGACTAATTATGATATTGGTAACAGAGAGTTGTTGGCTGTCAAGTTAGCATTGGAAGAATGGCGTCACTGGTTAGAAGGGTCGGGGGTACCATTCATTGTTTGGACTGATCACAAGAACCTAGAATACATTCAAAATGCTAAAAGATTGAACTCTAGGCAGGCTCGGTGGGCACTTTTTTTCGGACGTTTTGACTTTACTATTTCGTACCGCCCGGGATCTAAAAACATCAAGCCCGATTCATTATCTCGTATTTTTGACCATTCCGATCGCCCGTCCACTCCCGAGAGTATTTTTCCTGAGACACTTATTGTCTCCACTCTCAGTTGGGAGGTCGAATCGAAGGTTAAAACAGCCTTACATGGGGTAACGCCTCCGGTCGCTTGCCCACCTAACCGTTTGTTTGTGCCAGAGAATCTTAGGTCCGAGGTTATCCAGTGGGGTCATTGTTCCAATGTGGCGTGTCATCCAGGGGTCAATCGCACCATACACTTGGTCAAGCAACGATTTTGGTGGCCACTTATGGCTCGTGACGTTCGCAGTTTTGTTTTGGCTTGCTCAGTTTGTGCCATTGGTAAGACATCTAACAGACCTCCAGATGGGCTCCTTCAACCGCTGCCGATCCCTTCGAGACCCTGGTCCCACATCGCTCTAGATTTTGTCACCGCCCTCCCACCCTCCCAGGGTCACACGGTAGTTTTGACCGTGGTGGACCGGTTCTCGAAGGCGGTCCATTTTGTTCCCTTGCCCAAATTACCCTCAGCCAAGGAGACAGCGGTGGCAGTTGTAGACCACGTCTTTCGGTTACATGGCCTCCCGACGGACGTGGTCTCCGACAGAGGACCCCAGTTTGTATCCAAATTTTGGAAAGAGTTTTGTAAACTTCTGGGGGCCACTGTTAGTCTCTCTTCGGGGTTCCATCCTCAAAGCAATGGACAAACTGAGAGAGCCAACCAAGATTTAGAGAGAACGTTACGATGTATGGTCACTAGAAATCCTTCCTCCTGGAGTCAGCAACTGTCTATGGTGGAGTACGCCCACAATTCGTTACCGGTATCAGCCACGGGCCTATCTCCGTTTGAAGGTAGTTTAGGGTACCAGCCACCTAATTTTCCCAGTCTGGAATCCGAAGTCGCGGTCCCCTCTGCTCACGCCTTCGTCCAGAGGTGTCATCGCACCTGGAATAGAGCCCGTGAGACTCTACTCCAGGTGAGAGATCGCACCAAGGCCAAAGCCGATCGCCACCGGTCTAGGCCTCCCGTATACGTCGTTGGTTCTAAAGTGTGGCTTTCTACCAAGAACATTCCTCTCCGATCCGTGTCTAATAAACTTGCTCCCAAATTTATTGGCCCGTTTCCTGTCACCAAAATCATTAGTCCGGTGGCAGTCCGCCTCAAACTCCCTCCAGTGTACAGGAGAATTCACCCCGTCTTTCATGTATCCAAAATTAAACCCGTGTTTTTCGCACGTATTAACCCGCCAACTCCGGTTCCCCCACCGCCGCGTCTCGTAGACGGGGAGACCACCTATTCGGTTAATCGTATTCTGGACTCTAGACGGAGGGGACGCGGATTTCAGTACTTGGTGGACTGGGAAGGTTACGGTCCGGAGGAGAGAAGTTGGGTTCCTGCCAGGGACATCCTGGATCACTCCCTCATCGATGATTACAATCGACAGGTAAAGGAGTCTGGGAACGTCAGGCGACGTTCCTAGGGGAGGGGGTACTGTCACGGTACACAGATCAGCTGTGTTCTCAGGTCTCGTGGTCTGTGTTTTGTTGTGTTGTACGTCATGCTCACTCATCAGCTGCCAATCAGTCCCGCACCAGGTGCCGCTCATCATCACACTCTATTTATACTCACCGCTGTCTCTCTCCCATTGTCAGATGATTGTTCCCCGGACCTTTGCTGTGTGTGTCTCTGTGAGTTCGTGTTGGAGTCTGCGTTGGATGTCGTTCGTGTCTTCGTGTTCATCACTGTTGGATTATTCACCACGCATCCCAGGACTCACCCGCTCAGGACTTCACAACTCATCACGTCACGGCCATCTAGCCCCTGCCTCGCCCATCCGAGAGATCGCACTCACCAGCTGTTTGTATCACTTACGTCTGTTCAATAAATCACCATTTCCTGCATTTGCTTCCTCATCCTTTCTCGCACGTCACAGACATGACTTTACTTGAGAGGGCCCAATCATAATTAATTCACTGTTAACTACCCATGCACTAACATTAACTAATGGCTTGTTAAGGTTGATTTTGACATGACTTTACTTGAGAGGGCCCAATCATAATTAATTCACTGTTAACTACCCATGCACTAACATTAACTAATGGCTTGTTAAGGTTGATTTTGACATGACTTTACTTGAGAGGGCCCAATTATAATGAATTCACTCTTAACTACCCATGCACTAACATTAACTAATGGCTAGTTAAGGTTCATTTTGACATGACTTTACTTGAGAGGGCCCAATCATAATTAATTCACTGTTAACTACCCATGCACTAACATTAACTAATGGCTAGTTAAGGTTCATTTTGACATTACTTTACTTGAGAGGGCCCAATCATAATTAATTCACTGTTAACTACCCATGCACTAACATTAACTAATGGCTAGTTAAGGTTGATTTTGACATGACTTTACTTGAGAGGGCCCAATTATAATGAATTCACTCTTAACTACCCATGCACTAACATTAACTAATGGCTTGTTAAGGTTGATTTTGACATGACTTTACTTGAGAGGGCCCAATCATAATTAATTCACTGTTAACTACCCATGCACTAACATTAACTAATGGCTAGTTAAGGTTGATTTTGACATGACTTTACTTGAGAGGGCCCAATTATAATGAATTCACTCTTAACTACCCATGCACTAACATTAACTAATGGCTAGTTAAGGTTGATTTTGACATGACTTTACTTGAGAGGGCCCAATCATAATGAATTCACTCTTAACTACCCATGCACTAACATTAACTAATGGCTAGTTAAGGTTCATTTTGACATTACTTTACTTGAGAGGGCCCAATCATAATGAATTCACTCTTGACTACCCATGCACTAACATTAACTAATGGCTTGTTAAGGTTGATTTTGACAAGACTTTACTTGAGAGGGCCCAATCATAATTAATTCACTCTTGACTACCCATGCACTAACATTAATTAATGGCTAGTTAAGGTTGATTTTGACATGACTTTACTTGAGAGGGCCCAATCATAATGAATTCACTCTTAACTACCCATGCACTAACATTAACTAATGGCTAGTTAAGGTTGATTTTGACATGACTTTACTTGAGAGGGCCCAATCATAATGAATTCACTCTTAACTACCCATGCACTAACATTAACTAATGGCTAGTTAAGCTTGATTTTGACATGACTTTACTTGAGAGGGCCCAATCATAATGAATTCACTCTTAACTACCCATGCACTAACATTAACTAATGGCTTGTTAAGGTTGATTTTGACAAGACTTTACTTGAGAGGGCCAAATCATAATGAATTCACTCTTAACTACCCATGCACTAACATTAACTAATGGCTTGTTAAGGTTGATTTTGACAAGACTTTACTTGAGAGGGCCCAATCATAATGAATTCACTCTTACTTACTAAACTCAGCTCATGATTTATGATATACTTCCTATCAAATACACATGTACTAACACAGTGAGTATCAGCCTGGTTATGCTGTGCCAAGATGCCGTGTGGATTTTCAAGAAGTCAGAGAGCGGAGGTGCAGGATCTTCACGGCTCTGTCTGGATGGAGAGTGAACTCTTTCTAGTTTGAGCATTTCTTTAGGAATTGTTCTACAAATGTTCTTTGTGGGTTTTGTGTTTTTATATTTTATTATTCTGTGTATAAATCAATAGGTGAGTTTAAAGGGAAAGAGAAGAACATAAAACAGACAAGATCAGGCATTAGTGTATTTAGTATTTTCTACACTTGATGAAGAGGATTAACTAATCCTTTGACACCCAATAATGTTTAAGACAAAGCTGAAGATGTCAAATGCTCAAATTATGATAGTATTAAATAACTTAAATTAATTTCAAAGTCAGAGTATTTCTCATTATTTCCTAAAAATTTAGTTTACCCATAAATGTTAATTAATGCATTAACTATCAAACATGTACTAACATGTAGTTAAGGCTGCCGTTATTCATCCATGAATCCATATGACTCCAGTTGTAGTTAAGGATAGCCCTTTGTTAGTTCATAATTAGTTAATTCCTTGAAAAATCATTAGTAGGTGATGAATTAAGTATTAATTTAGGCATTAGTACATGATTATTCATGTACCCTTATTGTAAAGTGTTACCCAGTATGGGTTAAAGATTTGGTTCATCTTTTATAAATGCATGTTTGTTGTCATTTAGGTAGCTACACTTACTATTGTTAGATGAATTGCAGATGAAAGTCAGGTCTTTATCACATGGCCAGTCATGCCATTGTCCATTTCTAATAAAAGCACACTCATCTTTGCCATCAGGCTGTGCAAATCCCCAGTTCAGATAGAGCGCAGGTTCACCTGAAGACCACTGCCATTTTCTCTGTAACCCAATCCAGACATACTCAAAACCTCCATGAATCAAACTCTTCTTCAGTTCGTTCATGTCATTCATGTCATCAACGGTGGCCAGATCTGTGTATTTCTCTCTGCAGTATCTCTGAGCTTCAATCCAGGTCTTCCTCTCAGTTATATGGTAATACTGACGCTGAACACATTCAGATACGGAGCAGAGAGCTGTGAAAGAGAGGCTTTGCTTTAATGCTTTTCATAACAGGATCTAATCTAATGAAACTAGAGGTCATAAATAAAACCATAAACAAACTCACCAATTAGAAGAAGAATGAAATATAGTTTTTGGTCCATTTCTGAGAAAGAAACACATTGGAAAACTCAAGTACTCTAAATAATGTTTTTATCTGGGAGTAGGGGAGTGTGGGGCACAACCTAACACTTTTTTAATTTCTCAGTTTGTGTAAATCCACGTGGGGTTCAGAGTACAATTTTTATCCACATTAGGTCCACAAAAACAGGTATATGCCAAAAAATTAGAATATCGAGGGAAAATCCATTTATTTCAATAATTTGTTTCAAAAAGTGAAACTTGTATGTTATATTAGTTCACTACACACAAAGTGAAATATTTCATGCCTTTATTTGTTTCAATTTTAATGTTTATGAATTAAAGATTTTTAAAAAATCCAGTATTTCACAAAATTAGACTATCATGACACAGTTCAACTTTGTAGGCCCCCTGTGTCCCAATCCAGTCAGCTAATTAACACAAAACACCTGCAAAGGTTTCCTCAGCCTTTACATTGTCTCAGTCTGGCTTAGTAGGCTTCAGAATCGTAGGGAAGACTGCTGACTTGACGCTTGTGCAGGAGACCATCATTGACAACCTCCATAAGGAGGAAAAGTCTCAGAAGGCAATTGCAAAAGAAGCTGGATGCTCACAGAGCATAGTATCGAAGTATATTAACAGAGTGTTAAGAGGAAGGGAAAAATGTGGCCGGAAAAGGTGCACAAGTGACAGGGATGACTGTTGCCTTGAGAGGATTGTCAAGCAAGGGCGGTTCAGAAATCTGGGGGAGCTTCATAAGGAGTGGACTGAGGCTGGTGTCAGTGCATCAAGAACCACCACATACTGTACAGACGTCTGCATGATATGAGCTACAGCTGGAGAAGTCCATGTGTCAAGCCACTCCTGAACCAAAAACAATGTCAGAAGCGTCTGTGCTGAGCTAAGGAGAAAAAGTACTTATCTGTTGCCCAGTGGTCCCAAGTCCTGTTTTCAAATGAAAGTAAATTTTACATTTCATTTGGAAATCAAGGTCCCAGAGTCTGGGGGAAGACTGGAGAGGCACAAAAGTCAAGCTGCTTAAAGTCCAGTGTGAAGTTTCCACAGTCAGTGATGGTTTGGGGAGCATGTCATTTGCTGGTGTGGGTCCATTGTCTTTTATCAAGTCCACAATCAACGCAGCTGTCCAGGACATTTTAGAGCACTTCATGCTGCCGACAAGTATTTTGGAGATGACGATTTTATTTTCCAGCAGGATTTGGCACCTGCCCACAAAGCCAAACCTACCAGTACCTGGTTTAATAGCCATGGAATAACTGTACTTGATTGGCCGGCAAACTCACCTGACTTAAACCCCATTGAAAATCTATGGGGTATTGTCAAAAGGAAGATGAGGGAACAGAGACCCCCAAATGCAGACGAGCTGAAGGCCAATATCAAAGCAACTTGGGCTTCATAACACCTCAACTGTGTCAAAGGCTGATTGCCTCCATTGCCTCCACGCCTTGATGCTGAAATTAGTGCAAAAGGAGGCCCAACAAAGTACTGAGGACATAATACAGTACATCAACAGACTTTTCAGAAGGCCAACAACATTAAACAAAAAAACATCCTTTTTTCATTGTTCACATGGAATATTCTAATTTTGTGAAATACTGGATTTTTTTTTGTCTTTAATCCATAATCATCAAAACTGAAACAAATAAAGGCTTGAAATATGATCACTTTGTGTGTAGTGAACTACTATAACATACAAGTTTCACTATTTGAAACAAGTTATTGAAATAAATGGATATTCCCTCGATATTCAGATCTTTTGGCACATACCTGTATATTGCTGTGTTTCATAATTACAGTGTATACGTTTTTCGTTATTTACCTCAAGAGAAAGGTGGGGTACATTGTAACATGTAACATGTGAGGGACACGTTGTAACATCACCATATGATAGCTTAAAATGTTATTTGATCTAATGAAAACAAAATATACACAACAAACTAAAAAATGTTGTTAATAAAATAAAAATAATAAACTTTCTCAAAATAATGGCATTTAAAAAAAAAAAAGTTTCTTGACAGAGTTTGACAATGAACACATCGCAACCATGCGTGGGACGAACCTGATCAAAACGCACAGTTACACAGTATAGTTCAAAATAATGTGCACAAATGGATGAAACACATTCAGAAAAACACTCCCTTCGTTCTGCACACAGCTCTCATAGAACACGAGACACACAAATAAACATAAATGAGCCAAAATTATTTACATTTCTTTAAATATTATTTTATGAACATTAAATGATGTTTCATTAACAAAGTTCGGGAGAAGCGCATCAGATAGCTACTTAGCGTAAACATCACAAGAGGAGCCCACTCAAGTCAATCAGCGTCATAGGTTTAAATACAGCTGACACACCTCCATTCACTTGAAGGTTTATCAGTAAACCTCCACCACCCCATCACCCACTCCGAGTTCTCACTACTCCTATTGGGTTCGGGCCATCCCCGAGCTCGGAGCCCTTCACCGGACAGCACGCCAAACATGCATTACTATTCTCCGGCTAATTATATGTAAGCGTGAACTCGTGAAACATCAATTGCAGTCTTTATTCACCTGTTTCTTGTGGTTTCTCATTAAAATTCTTAAAAGTAAATGGTGTAAATTACATTGCTAATATCATAGAATAGCATAGTTTAATAACAGCGGGGCACATTGTAACGCAGTGTTACAACTTCCCCCATCTGCGCCACTGGAATTTAAAACAGGTTAGTGTCTTCTGCTGGAATGCAAAGCATTAATAAACTAAAAACTTTGTTTTAAAGCATTAATAAACTAAACTGAAAGAATCTAAACTGATAAATAACAGATTGGAGATTAAAATAATACCAGATTTGTCTCAATTTAAATGAATATTAAAAACTGAGATGAAACACAGCCAGAAATTAACTTTTACTATGGTAAAATAAATATTCAGCAATATCTTTAAAAGGCTTTTGAATTTTGCCACACTTTTTTCTCTGTATAGTGTTGCTATGACAGCTAGTAAATACAGGACATTTGGTTATGCTATGGAAATATGGTTATGTGTGGAAATATTTAAACCACGTGTGTTACAGTTAGTGTGTGCCCGCGCTCCTCTAAAAAAATATCATGTAATATATATATAAAAAAAACATTTTAGCAGCATTTACAATCATCAAAACACAATAATAACATGTCAAAAGTCTAATTTTATAGTTTAAGAATGAACATATGAGTTGTTCCTACTTTAGAGGTGTTGTGTTTCTGTCCTGAGTCTGATGATTCTATCTGGAGCTTCAAACTATGTGGGTATTATAGCTGCTGTTATCCATCATATAATTTGTTTATTTCTCTGAAACTAATTTTCATATTTTATTTCCTCCTTATTTGTTTTTGTCCAGCTCTCTTTCTCTTTATTTGCATACTGACGTCTGCATTCATCAGGATGAGTTCATCTACAGTTTCTGCAAAAAAAAAAAAAAGTCTTCACAAGAATACAGACCAATCAGGAAACGTTGACATGTACAACAATCACAATTTACATTTCAAAGTTCACAATTTTGTTTTTGGTGGGCTTACTTTAATGTTTGTGTTTCACTGTTTTAAGCCACTTTAATCAGATACAAATAACCCACTAATGAGCTGATTGATGAGGGCTGATGCAATTGGTGAAGACAGGTGATACTGGTTACTGAGAGTTTTTAAAGACCCTCAGTTTGAGGAGTTTCAGTCAAAGACAAAGAAACATGTGAGATGAAGACATAGATTTGACTGCTGAAAGGCTATGTGTATTGAGAGTGAAGAAATAGTTCATCCAATAAACAATTGCACAGTAGCTTTAATGAAGTAATTATTATGAAAGCAAGATGCATTTCAGCAATTTTGTGGCCCATCTATAATGACAGTACATTAAAGGGGCTTTCCATAGAAACAGAGAATGGGTGAAAAATGTATTGAACCACTGTAAGAAGGCATGAAATCTGTGTCTCTTGGGAGCATCTGGATCTTGAAAATGGTTAAATTAAAAACTATTAAATTATTGCACAATTCGACAATTGCATCTGAGCATTATTTTGCCACAAAGGGAAAACAAGGGGAGAGTTTGGAGGATAAAAAGGAAAGATGAAGAGAAAGGAAAGATTCGTTCCTTTTCAGTTTGCATAAAAGACGGACTTTCTATATTTTATGACCATCTATTTTAGTGAGATTTGTTTATTTTTGATATGTTTCTGTGTTTGCTTTTATTTGCAAATGCCCTAACTGACAAACACATACATGCATTCAAACAGAGACAGGCCTGAATGTCTCATATACAGTAGGCAGAAAATACTATAAGCCATTTCTGAGGCATTCCAGTGTGCAAGCATTATTCAACAAAACACTGACAACATGCATGGCTGCTCATTTTTTTCGCAATTATTTCAAGGAGACAAAGTAATCTTCGGTTATCACACCAGTCCGCAGTTATTTCCGAGCCCACCAAAATGCACAAACCTAAAATAAAAGCAGTAATGTCTCTATTTGAATTAAATAAATAATCTTACTTTTTATATTTAGTTTCAAGTTTTCCCTTTTTTTTCCACTAATGCTGCTCTCACCTTGCCTTGATTTATGTCTAACTTATTTGTTAGAATAAAAACAAAAACAATAAATAATAATGAGGGTGCATAAAAGCTTCATAAATAACTATAAATAAACTACATATCAATCACTGCAGAAAAATGCAGTGGTGACATTTTATTTTAAGATTTCCTACACAGACGAACGAGCAAGAAAGCAGTTTCTGCGCTGACACCTGCGATGAGTTTAACAGCACTTTCTGTGCAGATTACAGTTCATAGCTGCACCAAAGTGAGCGTGTTTAATTATTTAATATATATATATATATATATAATGTATTTTTTTTTTTTTTTTAATGGACACATTTCGTAGACTCATTAATGCATTTAAATGAAGACATTAAAAAGTAAATATTAGTAGTAACATTTTACAGTATACTATAAAATAAAATGGTTATTTTATTGTTTCATTAGGAATAAGCTTAAAGTAACATCAATTGTATTTTGGTCTCAAAAATGCATCTTGAAGTAAATTATATTTGTCTAGGTGGGTCGTGGCATTAAAACGTTTGGGAACCCCTGGTTTGGAAAATAAATTCATTTTGGATATACATAAGCTTACTGGAGCTCTTCTGTTTGCTATGTGATAAAACTATACTATACTCTTTAGCATCTTTACACTTCAACAATTAACAGCAGCTTAACAAATATGATTTTAACACAAGAAACAGTGTTTATAGTTCTAATACATTTGAAGACCTGCATTGCTGTTCTCTGCACCTTTTTGATTATGACACATCCTTCTCCTGTGGCATACTGGGATAGAAAAGCATCCATAGGATGACCACTTCAGAATCTGGGCTGAAGCAGTAGGACATCCAGGGGTTTCTGACATACTACTCTCTTCACATACTGTTTTCTCCTACTACATAGTAGGCGTATTCGAAGGCAACTTAAGTGTACATATGTCTGAATCTCACATTTTGTTTACACTCCCAAAGGATGAGGATGTTTTTACAATGATACCATGGCAGTATATCTCCAATTTATATCATTTTCCTGATGTCAGCTTCACATAGTTAACACACTTTATTGTCTTCATTAATCAGATTACCTAATGTCATGATCTGGGCTGTGGGGTTTCCCTCAGCGACCAGAGAGCGCTGTTTCCCTTCCTCCCGCACTTCCCTCCTGATCACTTACACCTGTCTCGTCACACACACCCCAGCTGATCCTCATCATCACAGACTTTATAATCCTCATTCTCCCACCACTCTTGTGAGTCTGCATTGTTTCTTGTCTCTGTTTCCAGTCTTCAGTTTTCGTGTGTATCCTGCTCCTATCGAGACCCTGTTGTGTGTGCCGTGTTGGCCTTTTGATTTGGTTTGTTTATTCGTTTGTTTATTTGTGTTTCTTGTTAATTAAATCATTCTTCCCTGCAATTGGACCCAGATCTCATCTCTTAACGTGACAGAATGTAGACTCCCAACATGAGTCCAGCGGGGAGGAATTTTTTCAGGGAGGCGGCGTGCGCCCGCTTGGGGGCAGCGACCACCTGCTCTGTTCCCGAGACGGCGGGGATGTCCTTCGAGGCGGCGTCGGCCACTCGTTTCTAGTACATCTACGCCTGCCTGGCGGAGATGGACGCCTATAGGGCCGAGGCTGCGCAGATGCGCCCCTACTTTGCGGCGGGGGCGGAGACGCTCTTCCGACGCTCTTCTATCTCTGTTCCTGACGCGGCAGTGACCGCTATCTCTGTTCCCGAAGTGGCGGCGACCGCTATCTCTGTTCCTGACGCGGCAGTGACCGCTATCTCTGTTCCCGAAGCGGCGGCGACCGCTATCTCTGTTCCCGAAGTGGCGGCGACCGCTATCTCTGTTCCTGATGCGGCAGTGACCGCTATCTCTGTTCCTGACGCGGCAGTGACCGCTATCTCTGTTCCCGAAGCGGCGGCGACCGCTATCTCTGTTCCCAAAGCGGCGGCGACCGCTATCTCTGTTCCCGAAGCGGCGGCGACCGCTATCGCTGTTCCTAACGCGGCAGTGACCGCTATCTCTGTTCCCGAAGCGGCGGCGACCACTATCTCTGTTCCTGACGCAGCAGTGACCGCTATCTCTGTTCCCGAAGCGGCGGCGACCGCTGTCTCTGTTCCTGATGCGGCAGTGACCGCTATCTCCGTTCCTGACGCGGCGGCGACCGTTATCTCTGTTCCTGACGCGGCAGTGACCGCTATCTCTGTTCCGAAGTGGCGGCGACCGCTATCTCTGTTCCCAAAGCGGCGGCGACCACTATCTCTGTTCCTGACGCGGCAGTGACCGCTATCTCTGTTCCCGAAGCGGCGGCGACCGCTGTCTCTGTTCCTGATGCGGCAGTGACCGCTATCTCCGTTCCTGACGCGGCGGCGACCACTATCTCTGTTCCCGACGCGGCAGTGACCGCTATTTCTGTTCCGAAGTGGCGGCGACCGCTATCTCTGTTCCTGACGCGGCAGTGACCGCTATCTCTGTTCCCGAAGTGGCGGCGACCGCTATCTCTGTTCCTGACGCGGCAGTGACCGCTATCTCTGTTCCCGAAGCGGCGGCGACCGCTATCTCTGTTCCCGAAGTGGCGGCGACCGCTATCTCTGTTCCTGACGCGGCAGTGACCGCTATCTCTGTTCCTGACGCGGCAGTGACCGCTATCTCTGTTCCCGAAGCGGCAGCGACCGCTATCTCTGTTCCCGAAGCGGCGGCGACCGCTATCTCCGTTCCTGACGCGGCAGTGACCGCTATCTCCATTCCTGACGCGGCGGCGACCGCTATCTCCATTCCTGACGCGGCAGTGACCGCTATCTCTGTTCCCGAAGCGGCGGCGACCGCTATCTCTGTTCCCGAAGCGGCGGCGACCGCTATCTCCGTTCCTGACGCGGCAGTGACCGCTATCTCCATTCCTGACGCGGCAGTGACCGCTATCTCTGTTCCTGACACGGCGGCGACCGCTATCTCCATTCCTGACGCGGCAGTGACCGCTATCTCCGTTCCTGACGCGGCAGTGACCGCTATCTCTGTTCCCGAAGCGGCGGCGACCGCTATCTCCGTTCCTGACGAGGCAGTGACCGCTATCTCCGTTCCTGATGCGGCGGCGACCGCTATCTCCGTTCCTGACGAGGCAGTGACCGCTATCTCTGTTCCCGAAGCGGCGGCGACCGCTATCTCCGTTCCTGACGAGGCAGTGACCGCTATCTCTGTTCCTGGTGTGGCGGCGACCGCTATCTTTGTTCCTGATGCGGCAGTGACCGCTATCTCCGTTCCTGACGCGGCAGTGACCGCTATCTCCGTTCCTGACGCGGCAGTGACCGCTATCTCCGTTCCTGATGCGGCAGTGACCGCTATCTCCGTTCCTGACGAGGCGGTGACCGCTATCTCCGTTCCTGATGCGGCAGTGACCGCTATCTCCGTTCCCGAAGCGGCGGCGACTGCTATCTCCGTTCCTGACGAGGCAGTGACCGCTATCTCCGTTCCTGATGCGGCGGTGACCGCTATCTCCGTTCCTGATGCGGCAGCGACCGCTATCTCTGTTCCCGAAGCGGCGGCGACCGCTATCTCCGTTCCTGACGAGGCAGTGACCGCTATCTCCGTTCCTGATGCGGCGGCGACCGCTATCTCTGTTCCTGGTGTGGCGGCGACCGCTATCTTTGTTCCGGATGCGGCTGCGACCGCTATCTCCGTTCCTCTGGTGGCGAGGCCAGCTCACGTTCCTCCGTTGCACGGGCCTGGCCCGCCATCCCTCCCCCTGATTGACCTTCCTCCGTTCCTCCTCCCTCCAGATTGTTCGTTTTGGGAACGTCTGGAAGCCGTTCCCTTGAGGGGGGGGTACTGTCATGATCTGGGCTGTGGGGTTTCCCTCAGCCACCTGAGAGCGCTGTTTCCCTTCCTCCCGCACTTCCCTCCTGATCACTTACACCTGTCTCGTCACACACACCCCAGCTGATCCTCATCATCACAGACTTTATAATCCTCATTTTCCCACCACTCTTGTGAGTCTGCATTGTTTCTTGTCTCTGTTTCCAGTCTGCAGTTTTCGTGTGTATCCTGCTCCTATCGAGACCCTGTTGTGTGTGCCCTGTTGGCCTTTTGATTTGGTTTGTTTATTCGTTTGTTTATTTGTGTTTCTTGTTAATTAAATCATTCTTCCCTGCAATTGGACCCAGATCTCATCTCTTAACGTGATACCTAATCAGTTGTGGGCCCACAATTACCTACAGTTCTGTAGTTTAATTCAGATTGTGTGTTGTTCTTATTACTTTGATTACTTTGAGCAAGATTTTGGTTTAAAAACTGTAATGTTGCTTCAGTCATTGCTACATCACATGTTATTGCTTTGCTAACTTATGTACTGTTATTGTTTGGGTAAATGATTACTATTTAGCAATGACATTCTGATACAGTTCCCACACATGTACCTAAAATAAATTAGAAATATAAACATCAGTTTGTTGTTAGGCATACACTGGTTAGTGCTGATGTAGATGAATTGCAGCTGTAATGTCTTATGTACCCAATGTACCACAAACTAAAAAATGCTTTGGTTCAGTCATGATTTGACATTCAGGTTAATCAACTAGTTCTTCCAGGGTTTCATAAGCAGACTTGTCCTACAGTATGTTCAGATTGCCATTTACTGATTGGTGATTCGAAAATCACTTTAAAGTACAATAAAATATGTACATTAATGTGTGTTATCCCATGTATTCTGCATTCATTAAGTTATTTTTTCTGAGGAATAGACTGTATTTGAAGTATTCTTGAAGTACTCTTGTCATATTAACTCTTATCGTGCCTTCCTTCGTTTGAATCTGGCGCATTCATTACATCATTGGTTTGTTTACATAGTTGAGCAAAATGGCATCATGCAGATAAATCATCCTGTGTCTGTTCTCACAGCATGACTGTAGTATATTTGAGTGTTGAAGCGAACAACATTAGACAACTAGGCAATGTGCTTCTGTGTCAAAACCTACAACTGATCTACAAACTTGGACATGAGCTATTATGTTATTTGCTAAAAATTAACAACAAAGTAGATTCTGACAAGTGTTTAGACACCAGGTCTGTACCATGACGGGAGTTGAACAAACTCAGAGTTATGGGATTAGTTTTGAGGTGACAAAACTAAACCTATCCAATCAGGGTTTGTTGGTTCCATGACGGTGATCATCAACTTTTTCTTTTAGCTCAAGCTTTGATCCTGAGTTCATGGAGCAAAATACAAGATATTTTATACCATACCTTCACCATGCCTTTCTAAGGTTAAATGTAATTTCATTCTGCTGATGCACACAGAATTACATTCAACCGCTCTTTTCTAAAGTAACTGTATATTTATAATACAAAAAATCTTTAAGCATAAGGGAGAAGTTGCCAAACCACACTCATATTGTAACAGCGGAGGTCTGGAGACTGACGTGTGGATCCATATGCAAAGCTTTATTAACACGAAGTCAAGACAGGCAGGGGTCGAACACCAGCAAACAGAAACAACTAGGGAAATCCGAAAGAGTAATCTAATAAACAGGCATGAAGGTCAGGGCGGGCGACAAGATTCAAAAAACAAGAAAACAGTCCAGGGTCGAAAAACACAAAATACAGGAACTAGGAAGGTTTAAACACTAAACAACGATCAGTACAGATAGAGGGGGAAGGGAAGGCTTTTTACCAAACACTAGGGGTCACATGACAGAAACAACCAATGGGGAACGGACACATGGATCAGGGGAACCAATGAAAACATGACACAGACAAGGGTGAAGCATGGTGGGTTGAGACAACACATAACATAAAGGGTAAACACTGGAGTGCCCTCTAGTGGGGCTGCTGGGCACTCCAGCTGGTGATTGTGACACATATGATACTCTTCAGTTAAATTATTTGGTAAATTATTTTGGTATATATTACTATTTACTATTAATTAGTTGTTTATTAGCATATTAACATATTGGCTGTTTATTAGTACATATAAAGCATTTATTCTACAGGACCATATTCAAAATTCCTAACCCTACCCAATACCTAAACTTAACAACTACCTTACTAACTATAAATAAGCATCAAATTAGGAGTTTGTTGAGGCAAAAGTCATAGTTAATGGTTAATTAATAGTGAGAATCGAACCTTAAAATAAAGTGTGACCATTAAGGTCATTGAACTTACAAGGGTATTTTATCATGATAAAACTAAATGAAAACAGTACAAATATTTCTCGGATAATAAGTAAATATGATGCCCTTATGATCCCTCATAAATCTAAATGGGCAGATGAATGTCTCAAAATTCTGCCATTATTGAATAACACAAAGTACATACTGAAAGATGCTGTAAAAGCAAATGCATAAATAACAGCAGTTCTAACTGTAAGCTCTTAACCAAACACCACCTACAGGAATCACACCAATTCATTCACTTGAGGAAATACATACCCACCTATTGTACACAGCTCAGTAATATATTATTGAAAGATTGCATTAACTATTTATATGATGCAACATCTGTAGTAAAGCTTAAACTTGTATGTAACCTTTGAATATTTGAATTATGGAGAAAATAAAGTCAAGGTCAAGCATTCATGTGTCCTTTACTACCATTAATATCTGCAAATGAAGTTGAGTTTGTCAGTTTCAGGACGGCTGATCCAGAGCGGATCTCCTCCAGACTGAACTGCTCCAGATCTCACTGCATGTTCACAGTCCTTTTCTGATGTGCCGTTCCCTGGAGCCCAGTTCTGATAGCACACGTTCCGTCCACTCACCCAGAACCAGATGCCCAAAATACGGGAGAAACGTAAACCCAACCACACCGCCGCAGTAGACGCCCGTTTAACCACGTTCATCACACGACGCTGAATCTCTTCTGAATGAACCGAGACCAGATCCAAGTGATTCTGTCTGCAGTATGTCAGAGCTTCAGACCACGTCAGATTCTCTGTGATCACAATCAGTTTATCTGGAAACAAAACAAACCACAAGCAGAAACTAGAGAGAGACTGATCAAAAACAACATGTCAGACATGTAGCGTGAACTTTAAGAGATCTGAAGATGATGGGTGGAGTGTTTTGTGAGGATTTACTCACCTTCATGACACACAAAAGGATAAATCTTGTTGTTAGAGCTGTCAATCCATTGTCCCTGAGCTTTCAGATTAACAGTTGTAAAGTTTTCACCTTGTCCAGCATTATTTGGCTCACTAGACTTCCAGTATCTAAATGAGGTGTTACTCTTGTCTGACCACTGCCACGAGTCTCTGAACAGGCCGATCCAGACATCAGATATCCAACTATCATTCACGATCTTCTCAACCTGTTGATTCTCATTCTGGTTTCTAACACTGACCAGATCAATGTGATTCTGTCTACAGTAACTCTGAGAGTCTCTCCAATTCATTGTCTGATTGACAAAGACGAGTCCTTTGTTTGCTTTAAAAAAAAAAAAAAAGTAAAATAAAATAAATAAATAATAAATCACTTTCCTTCAATTTTTTGATTCAGACAGGGGCTCAGTGTGTGCCCATGTGTGGCTTTGTTATGCAATGCATACAGTATACTGCATACCCCGCCTGTGTGCCTTATGTGTTCACAATTGTATAAAGTTAATTCAATTTATTATTTTTTTCTAAGATATTATGTATAATAATATTACATTGTAGTATAAATTATTGTACATTATATCGATATATGTGTGTTTTCCCTTTTTTTTTACAACTCCCATACATTTTCTTTGGTTCTTGCACCTCACGTGATACAAGCAGTGTGAATGCATCTTTAGCTCTGGCCTGTGAGATCCATTTTCCTGCAGAGTTCAGCTCCAACCCTGAACAAGTTGATCAAGGAACCACAATTGAACCCACAAATTAAATTAAAAAGGGAGAGATCTAGGGTGGGTTGCATAAGTTTTAAGTTGTGCATATCCTATCCTAAATTCAAAAACTTCACAAAATTCTAACCCTTCATTGAAGTAAAACGATGGAAAATGACTTTGTTTCACAGGATTATACATATGAGGAACACAAAAGCCAAATTCCCTTAATCATCCATCACAAGAAGTAAAACCAAAGAATGTAGTTCTGCTATGCAGAACAAGTTTGTTGAGCTTCACAAAATTGAAATTGGCTGTAAGAAAAGAGCTAGCCTATAGTATTGGAAATTCCCATTCCCACCATCAGGGCAATAATTAAGAAGTTCAATCAACTTAAGATGTTACAAATCTGCCTAGAAGAGGACTTGTATCTATATCATCCTAATGCACAATAAGGAGGAGAGTTTGAGTGGCAAAGAATATGGATCATAGTTGGAGAATTGCAGAGAATTGTTGAGTCTTGGGGTCCGAAAGCCTAAAATAAAATGATCAAATAGCCCCTACATCTGTTACATTCTGTCTGTCTGTTCATTTAGTTTCTCCCATTGTCTTCCCCTATCATTCTGTGATCATTGGTTTTGCCCTCATTACCCCATTATCCCCGTCACCTGTGTTTGATGATTAGTTTGCCTATATAAGTCTGTCTCTGTTTTCAGTCCCCTGTTGGTCCTTAACGTTTGTGGATGTTTTGTGTGTGGATATTGCTCTGTGTTCCTTCTTGTTCCAGTCCTGAAGTCATTAAAATATATAATTGTATCGTACGTCGTGTTCAGTCCTCAATCCAGCACCAGCAACTCTAACAGAAGGACCGGCATTTTCCCCTACGTTTATTTTTTCTTCCTTTTTCTCAGTGTTTTGTTTTTTCAGTTTTATCTATGGACCCTACCGTTTTCCTCATCCTCCTGAGGCAGGGGGAACGCTCTCTTGAGGACCACACCTGTGATTTCCTCATCCTGGCAGAACACTCCCACTTCCCGGATAGCAGCCTCTGCAAGTTTTACTTCATTGGACTGAACACCACCACCAAGGCGCTGCTATCCGGGGAGGGTCCTCAAGAGAGTATTCCCTTCCAGAATACATCGAGTGGGTGCTGGCGTCCTGTGGATCGTCGTGGACCATCGACATGGTCCAGGAGGACGTCAGCCCAACCACAGGCCCAGAGCCCAGCCAACCATCACCCCGACAAGCGGAGTGTGAGCCCGGCATCACCGCGGACCGAGAGCCTGAGCCCAGAGCGACAGAGTTATGGAGCGCCGATGAGCCAGAGTTGTGAGAGCCGGCTACAGTGCCTGCGACGGTGGAGCAAGAGAGGTTTATGGAGAGCCCTGCCCACTGCACCACTGCTGAGGGTGAGCTGGAACAGAACTCTGGGGACTTGATTGACTTCTTCACTGAAATTTCAAATTGTTATGAACTACCTGCCTGTCTGGACTTACCACCCACCCACCCTCTTCTGCCTATGCCAGGTCACCACTGATTCCCTCCAGCCGTCCTGAATCTCCGCTGGTTCCGTCCAGCCTTCCTGAATCTCCGCTGGTTCCGTCCAGCCGTCCTGAATCTCCGCTGATCCCGTCCAGCCCCCGCTGTCATCTGTCAGTCCCCTTGCTCACCCTCAGCCCACCATCTGTGCAGTGGGATCGCCGTAGGTTTGCCAGTTCCCACCGATGTTATGGCTGGAGGATCCCTCGTGCTTCCTCGTGCACCGTGCTTCCTCGTCCCTCTGGCTCCACCTTGGTCGGTCGTCGTCCCGCCATCGCCTACGGACTCTACTCCTCTGGCTGTGCCTCGTAGCTCCGTCCCATCGGCTCCATTGGGCTCCTCCCTCCCCCGTCTCCGCCTCAGTCCTCTGTCACTCCGGCTGCACCATGGACCTCCGGATCTCCACCTCTGCCTTGGCCCTTCGGATTCTCGGTGTCGCCCAGGATCTTCTGCTCTCCGTCTCCGCCTCAGGCTCCTCCTCCACCTGCTCCGCCTCTGTCGGTCGGACCCCTGGAGTCGTCAGCCCGTCCTCCACCATGGCTCCTCCCTCCATCCACCGTGGGTCTTCATGGCTGCGGCCTGGGTCTCGCTCAGTTCCTCCTGCTTCAGACACCTCCTGTCTCTTCATTGGCTCCTCCCTCCGTTGTCACCCCCCTGGACTGTGTTTTGTTGGCCTCCAGAACTGTCTGTCCGGACATGGCCACCTGAACTGTCTGATCCACCTAGGCCTCCCAAACTATTTGTTTCACCCTGGAGGCCAGCATTCACTTGTCAGACATGATTGGTACCAGAGTATGTGAGCGGAGCACGGTATAGAGCGGTGTGATTTTGAATGGAGGGAGGAGCGGATTTTTTAAAAGTTGGAGCGTTGTGGTTTTCACTCGCTCCTAGAGCGCTCCGCCACCTCTCCATCATGAGTACAATTCATGCCAACGGCCCGTAATATAACTGCATGTTAAGCAGGAATTAACATGTTAAATATATTTAGCTAGCTTGATAGAGATGGATCACTCAAATCAGAAATAATGTGAAGGCTATGATAACAACGGCAATAGACAAACAATAGTTTGTTCTTTCTAGATACTGAATATTTTCAGGCGAAAGCATGATTTAAACAGGTACAACACTTATTCACACGCAATCACTCTGTAAATAATGCATTAAAACAAATGTAATGGTATCCTATTTCGAATGAGCACAAATCTGTAAGAAATGCAGCAATCCATAGGTAAAATAACTGACGAAAATGCATTTTATTTTCATTACAAACTTTACACGGCATGAAGCAGCAGTTATACTCTTTTAATGTTATTGTATTCTTTATTTTAATATGCGTTTTGAACAGGGCCGTTATATGTTTCAAACATTATTTCTGATTTATTTTTTTTGACGCGGAGCGGTGTTTCTGATATCAGTGAGCGAGGAGTGGAGCAGCAGCTGGAAATTGTGAACCCAGAGCGGAGCTGGAGCGGAGCGATTCTTAAATGCACAGAGTGCGAATCCACTCCGCTCACATACTCTGATTGGTACTTCAAACAAGACTGGCTTCTACTGTATGGTCAGATGAAACTAAAAATTACCTTTTTGACATCTAAACCTCCAGATAGTTTTGGTACAGACAAGGATAAAAAAGTACTGCTGGGTCTTTAATGTAGTGGCCCTATTTTTCTGCCGGAGGTCCTGGACATCTTGTTTAGATACATGGCTTCAAATACCAGCAGATAAAAAATCAAAACCTGACTGCCTCTGTTATAAACCTTAAAATGGGCCATGGTTGCATCTTCCAGCAGGATGATGACCCGAAACAAACATCAAAATCAACACAAAATTGTTTCACTGAGCACAGAATGAAGCTTCTACCATGGCCTTCCCAGTTCCCTGACCTGAACCCTGTATAGAAACTGAAGAGAAGAAGCACTAACATGAAGCTGGGTAGAGAGAGATTCTGGAGAATCTAGAGAGATTCTGTTTAAAGGAATGGCCTCTGTTCTCTTGTCAGGTGTTCTCCAAACTCATTAGACATTGTTGGAGAAAACTCAGAGCTGTTATCTTGGGAAAAGGATGTTGCAATAATTGGGTGCCAATAATAGTGGCCAACGTGAACTAGAGGAAAAAAAAAAAAAAACATTTATTTCATAATGAGATTTCACCCCTAGGTTCTATTGATTTACTTCAATGACAGGTTAGAATTTTGTGAATTTACTGAATGAAAGTTAAAAAGGATAAATTATGCAGATTTATTTTCACATACACATTTGCTCTTATTTACCAATATTAGTGGAGGGCACTGTATATGCACAAGTTGAAACTTATGCAACCCACCCTATCGCTCTCATTTTTTATTTAATTTGGGAAAAAAAACACTAATAGTTGTCCTGAGTTCATCCAGAGACTGCAGAACTACATTTATAAGACACTAAATACTGAGCAAAAAATAAATAAAATGCAACCACAAATGGACCCACAAATGAAATTAAAAGAGAGAGATCTAAGGTGTTTTCACACATATTTTGTTTGAGCCCTCTAAACACTCAGTGGTTTATCGTGTATGTGAACAAACAAAGTGATCTCAGACTCCCCTTAGTGGATCCAAACGTGGACCATACTCAGATCTATGCTGTGTATTTTTAGAAATGAATGGTTGTCATCATTTAGGCAGCTGCACTCACCATTGTAAGATGAATTGCAGATGAACGTCAGGTTTTTATCACATGGGTAGTCATGCCATTCTCCGTTTTTCATAATGGTACAATTATCTCCACCTTTAGGGTATCCAGTATCCCAGTTCAGATAGAGTGCAGGTTCACCTGAAGACCACTGCCATTTATCACGACCTGTCCTCTGCAGCCCAATCCAGACGTACTGAACACTTCCATCATTCACACTCTTCTTCAGCTCGTTCATGTCGTTCATGTTGTCAACGGTGGCCAGATCTGTGTAATTCTCTCTGCAGTATCTCTGAGCTTCAGTCCAGGTCTTGTTCTCATTTATAAAGTGATACTGACGCAGAACACATTCAGATACAGAGCAGAAAGCTGTGAAAGAGAAGCTTTGCTTTAATGCTTTTCATAACAGGATCGTTTTAAACTGTAGACAATAAATAAAACCACAAACACACTCACCCGTGAGAAGAAGAATGAACGTTTGTTCCATTTCTAAAGAAGAAAAAATATTGGAAATAACTCAAATACACTCAAGCATTTTAGTAGCATAAGATGTTTAACAGTCAGTAAGACAATATTAAAAATATTAACATCTAAGTCTAATTCTAGTTAAAGGAATGATCATGTGAGTTGTTCTTACTTCAGAGGTGGTGTGTTTTAACCCTTAGTCTGATGTTTCTGTCTACATGTTAAAACAATGTGGTTATTATATCTGTTTACACCTGTCATTCAGCATTTCACATTATTTTTGGATTTCTCTAAAACTAATTTTCATATTTTACTTCCTCCTTATTTGTGTATTTGTCCACCTCTTTCCACTAGTTTGCATTTTGACGTCTGTGACGCCTGTATGTTTAACTGAGAGGCCTGAATGTCTCATACAGTGGACAGGAAAGGCTATCAGCCATTTCTTAGAGCTTCCAGTGTACATGAAGCATCAAGACATTGGCAACATCCTGGTCTGCTGTGTAAAATGACAATCGATTATATATTTTCTCATTTGTATTTTTTTATTAATGTCTGCTTGTGATGTCCATCAACAATAATGTGCATCTGTGTCAAATTAATGAACTTAGATATTGTTTATTATCTACTGCGTATTATCATTTAAACATAGTTTGTTCTGATTTCCTGATTCTGCTCTAGAAGTATCCAAACATAAGAAACAGTAAAGCAGATTCAGACAACTCCATGACATTACCTGACAGTAAACATTTTTACTAGTAAGAGTTCTAAGATTGACCTATATTTTCATTTGAATTCAACATCTAGTCTTTTGTAGACATCAGGACATTCTGGGACAGAATTCTTCTGAACAATTGGCTAACAAATTATTTGTTAAGATAAAAAATAGTAAACAGTATACACAACAAACCAAGACCACATGACCTTTACAGACTGTGATTATAAGTGAATAATGTGGTAACATGAATATCTTGTTAACAGAGTGTAAAAATAGCATGCGGTAATGGGTGCCATTTGCTTTAAAAGACTGAATCTAGTACACATATTTAACTTAAAAATCTATATTGGTCCATCTCAGGTAACTTTAAGTTGGAAGATTTACAGATTTTACTCCGTCCTGTTACCAAAACTCCCATGTCTTCTAAAAAGCATGTTTAAAAATATCTCAACAAATTCCTTTATTTTTTTAAAGGAACTGTTGGACCAAAAAATAATATTTATCATGTTTTTCGGAATGGGGCCTTCATCAAACCCGGAACTAATCGAGCCATTTGTGCCAGGCTGGGGAGAAAGCTATTGTAATAATGTAAGTTGTGCGGGGGAAAAAATGCGTTTTTCAAACCAACAAGCGTGAGAGCATGTTCTAGTGCAATAAAGACTTTGTAAAAGAGCATAATAGGACCCTTTTAAACAATAGGGCAAATGATGGACCAAACTTAACAAAAAAAATAAATTGTGGTTTAGCTTAATTTTTTTAAGAAAAAACTAACAGGACTGAGTGAAAACCTAGGGACATATTTAAAATGTGTATTTATCTAAAATATCATAAATTTATTTTAAAATAAATGTTTTTAAATCACAGATGGGATATGGAGGTAATATTGATTTCTGAAGGATTTTAAAACATATTTCATGTTAGAATGTAGCGTTAGACACTGGGGACATGTACAAATGGCATATTTTCAGTATTTAGGTAGTTTTTAATATATTTTTAATTAAATATTTTAAATTTGCAGTTAGATTAATATGCAGGAGACTTTGCTTAATAATAAAATGTATTTTATAGTTAATTTTCATGGTCTATCCAGCACCACACACTTTCGTCCTGAACTGGGTGCTGTGATGTTTTGTGCCACAGGTCCCTGTTACTGATGGTGTTTGGCCAGCAGATTTGGAGGATTTTCCTTAGACAGGCATTGATGAAGAACTGGACTTTTCTGATAGCATTCACCTTCATCCTCCAAGTCTCAGCTCCATACAGAATGACTAATTTGACACTGGTGTTAAAGTTTGATTTTTAGATTCCAGCGTTAGGAGTTCCAGATTTTCTTAAACTGGATGAAAGCAGCTCTGGCTTTGCCCATTCTGGTTTTGATGTTGGCAACCATACCATCCTGCTTTTCATAGACACTGCCCAAGTACTTGAAGTTCTCCACCTTCTCCAAAAGCTCATCTACAAGAATGACAGGAACAGTGTTTGTTGTGTTTGCCTTCAGTACTTTGATATTTCCCCAGTGCACTTTTAGTCAAAATTGAGCTGAAATGGCAGCTACACTACTAGTTTTCTCTTGCTGTTGTGTATAGTAGAATAAGGCCAGATCGTCTGCAAAGTCTAGGTCATCAAGCTGTCTTCAAGGTGTCCACTGAATTCCAATTCTTTATACCTCTGTGAAGTTGTCTTATATAGTTAATTAAACATTTTGATTAAACTGTTCCATGTTCTTCATCATCACAGTATTTTAAATGTAATTGTGCTGTATTTCTTAAAAAAAAGAGCTTAAATGTAAAATGTAAATTTAATATGGCATTTGTGCAGACTTTGTATTTTGTCTTTTAAATAAAACTGTTTATTTTTCACCTTGAGCATGCTTTGACACTTTATTGAAGGTTTTTTTTAATTGTAATGATTTGTAAATTAACAGTGTTTCTCTGTAGAACATTTAGTGCTTTCATTGTAATAATCTAGGTAAAATCTGTCAAATAAGGGTTTTACACAGTAAAAAAAAAAAAAACAAAAAAAAAAAACCGTTTAAACGACTGGCAGCTACGGCTGCCAAACAAAAACCATAAAATTAAAGTAATATATCCTAATAGGAAAACAATCTGTAAAATAATGTTTTTTTTTTTTTTTTTCTGTAAAACCTTTAATGAAAATCTCTGTAAAATGACTGGTTTTGCACTTTATTTCAATATTTTTTTTTTTTTTAAAGGTGTTTATTTAATCTTTGTAAGTGTATTTTTCTTATTTTGCATATTATCTGCCAATTGGGTAAGAAAAATAATCTTGTTTCCATGTGCATTAAGATTATTTTTCTTGTTTTAAGTAAAATGCACTAAATTTACATTCCAAAACACTCACTAAGAAAAGCATTTTTGAAGCATAAATGAATGAATGCTGTATTTAAACATCACTTACACTTTAAAAAGGGGGAGGAGACCGAAAGAAACTCTGGGTTTACCGAAGAAAACCTGCTCCTGACCAGGTTTGATTCACAGAGTAAGTTACCAAGGTAACTGACTCTGAGTATAAGTTACCTCTCTTTCAGAAACAGGCTTGACTTACCCAGGTTTCTCAGGTTTGTTAAACCTCCCATTCTGAAACGGAAAACCCAGAGTTTCCCTTATTTCAGGGTTGACACTCAGAGTTTTCACTTAACCTCCTTTCTGAAACGGGCCCCTGATGTGAAATACAAGCGTAACCAGTAAGTGTTATTGTTCTAGTCATATTCCATTACATATTCTCATATACATATTAATATGTTAGTCACATTACTTTGACTCCTAAAATCCAAAAATATACAAAAAAATATCAAATCTGTCTGAAATATTTTGACAAAGTATGCCAATTTAGTTTTTGTTATGATCACGAGAAGCAAATTGTAAACATTTGCAAGAATACATTTTTCAGTCATCGTACATCGTTCAGACAACACCTTTTTTGTGTGTTTACAACACTCACTGTGTCAGGTTATGCTATTTTGACTCATAAAATATTGTTGTGTCATGAACAAGACACATGTCAGACTATGCAATGGTTTAAATAATAAATGTTTAATAGTGCTTGTTCATCAGCTCCCCTCATTAAACCCAGATAACAACAGCGGGAAAGTTACACTACACCTCAACATTTTAAAAAGCATTTAAACCTTTTATGATGGATTTACTTATTTAATGATCATTCAGATGTTGGGGAACAAGTCGAGAGACGATTGCAGGTTGTTTAGGAGTTTATTTGAGCTGTTGCTGTTGACACATGTTTTATGTTAAGCACAAAAGGATTCTAAATATTTTACACAAAACCTTTACTCTTAAAAAAAAAACAAAAAAAAAACATTTAATTTAGCTGAGGCACATAATGTTAGGTTTGCTAACTCTCTTTCAACCAGTTATTTCTCATCTAACAATCTACAAATGTAAGATAAAAGAAAATGAAGTAGCCACACCAGCAAACAGAGGACCCTAAATTCATAAGTAATATCATAATAAAATAGAAGGAACACAATATTGTGTATCTGATGATGAGTACCTGCACCAATGGGCCATTACATTATGATCACTTCCAGTCTAGAGCAATGAGCACATCTGGCAAGCGAATGGTGCTGTAGGTGCAATTCACAGAGTAACATATATAGCATCCAAGGAACAGCTTTTAGTCAGTAGAGTGTTTGGAGTCACAATGGGAAAATCTATTAATTTAACAGTTTAAAAAGGACAAGTTGTGATGGTACAGTGCCTTAGAACATCGATTTCAGAAACAGCATCCTTGTGGGATGTTCACATGCCACTGTAGTCAATACACATCAAAAGTGGTGCACAGATGACCAAACACTGAACTGTCATCCAGTTGTGTATTGTCTGCAGCTTAATACTTCCAAAGGTGAGCAAAGACTGTTGTGCATTGTTCACAGCAACTGCATGGCCACAGTGATGCCAGTGATGTTCATTACCAACAGGATAATGCATCATGCCAAAATCATCAACAAGTGGTTCGAGGAACATGGTGAATTTCTGTTAATTCCTTGGCCTCCAAATTCACCTGACATGAATCCAATCAAAATGCAGGTTTGTACTACGGTACCACCCCCACCCCCAAAATGAACAGGAACTGGAGGACCTGCTGTTGACATTCTGGTACTAGATACCCGAGGGACCTATCAGGACCACTGTTTTGTAGGCTAAAGGAAGTCCTACAGGTTATTAAATAGTTGGTCATAATGTAATGGCTCATCTGTATATTATGCCCTTATCAATGCCCCCTCAAAAATCAATTAACAAATTAAAGGGATAGTTCACCCAAAAATGAAAATTTGATGTTTATCTGCTTACCCCCAATGCATCCAAGATGTAGGTGACTTAGTTTCCTCAGAAGAATACAAACGAAGATTTTTTACGAAAACCGGTGCTGTCTGCCAGCCTTATCATGGGTGTGGATGGGCACCAGACCTTTAAAAGTAAACAAAAACATGCACAGACTAATCCAAATTACACCCTGCGACTCGTGATGATACATTGATGTCTTAAGACACGAAACGATCGGTTTTTGACAGAAACTGAACAGTATTTATATCATTTTTTACCTTTGTTACAGCGCCACGTCCATCTCTCCTAAGTAAGCGTTCGGCATCAGTCACGTCACATGAGCACGCGCTCTGGCGTAGAATACGCAAACGCCGGAAGCGATCTGTCGCATGTATACGACACTCATTGTTTACACAGAGCACAGAGATTGTGGGTATAGCGGCTATTCAAAATGGTAAATACTTGCGCTTATCCTGATTGTTTAAACCGATTTAAAGCTAAAAGATTACATTAGTTTGCGCAAACTCATCCGGGACTTTTCACTGATTTCCCCTTACGGCGTTTGCGTATTCTACGCTAGAGCGCGTGCTCATGTGACGTGACTGATGTCAAACTCGTGCACATTACAGATGGACGTGGCTGTGTATCAAAGGTAAAAAATGATATAAATACTGTTCAGTTTCTCTCAAAAACCGATCGTTTCGTGTCTTAAGACATCAATGTATCGTCACGAGTCGCAGGGTGTAATTTGGATTTGTCTGTGCATGTTTTTGTTTACTTTTAAAGGTCTGGTGCCCATCCACACCCATGATAAGGCTGGCAGACAGCACCGGTTTTCATTAAAAATCTTCGTTTGTATTCTTCTGAGGAAACTAAGTCACCTACCCTGAAGCGGCTTCATAACTGCATCCATGTCTGCGCGTCTCATTTGATGTGGTAATTACACAGAAGTTGAAGACTTGTTCTCGCCCCCTACAGTGCAATTCAACTAGATACACGTTATCCGCGCTAAAATATCAAAGTGAAAGTCATCATATCTTACGTAGTTTAGACCCAGCTCCCAACCCAACTTTGAGAATAGATTAACGGCGATATTTTTTTTATCGCGCGACATGAGTCTCACGTTAACGCAGCACGTTAACGCCGATAACGGCCCACCACTAATATATATATATATATATATATATATATATATATACTGTATATGTGTGAATCCAATTGTTGGTGATAATATAGCATAACAAGTGATTTATAAGCTATTTTGTGTAGGCTGGTCATTTTTGACCGGGAACACCACAAGTGTGTCATTTTGTACAAAATAAAAGCATTTCAAAATAAATTTCCTGGCTAAACATTAAAGTAGACTAGTGTGATCAACAGTGCAATTTATTTTCATATTTTTCTCAATATTGCCAAAATTATTAACAAATAATGCTTTTTTCACTCAAAAACTGAGGTGCATAAGCTCGGATAAATGACTCCTACAATTAAACTGTTTGAAAATTGAATACAAAACCAGTCCTAATTGAAAGAAAACAAGTTGATAAAAAGATTGAATCCAATTTTTGGGGATAAT
>NC_133363.1:62947562-63037986 GCF_049309525.1 Garra rufa
AATGTTAGTGCATGGGTAGTTAACAGTGAATTCATTATGATTGGGCCCTCTCAAGTAAACTCATGTCAAAATCAACCTTAACTAGCCATTAGTTGATGTTAGGGCATGGGTAGTTAAGAGTGAATTCATTATGATTGGGCCCTCTCAAGTAAAGTCATGTCAAAATCAACCTTAACAAGCCATTAGTTAATGTTAGTGCATGGGTAGTTAAGAGTTAATTCATTATGATTGGGCCCTCTCAAGTAAAGTCATGTCAAAATCAACCTTAACAAGCCATAAGTTAATGTTAGTGCATGGGTAGTTAAGAGTGAATTCATTATGATTGGGCCCTCTCAAGTAAAGTCATGTCAAAATCAACCTTAACTAGCCATTAGTTAATGTTAGTGCATGGGTAGTTAACAGTGAATTCATTATGATTGGGCCCTCTCAAGTAAACTCATGTCAAAATCAACCTTAACTAGCCATTAGTTGATGTTAGTGCATGGGTAGTTAAGAGTGAATTCATTATGATTGGGCCCTCTCAAGTAAAGTCATGTCAAAATCAACCTTAACAAGCCATTAGTTAATGTTAGTGCATGGGTAGTTAAGAGTGAATTCATTATGATTGGGCCCTCTCAAGTAAAGTCATGTCAAAATCAACCTTAACAAGCCATTAGTTAATGTTAGTGCATGGGTAGTTAAGAGTGAATTCATTATGATTGGGCCCTCTCAAGTAAAGTCATGTCAAAATCAACATAAACAAGCCATTAGTTAATGTTAGTGCATGGGTAGTAAATAATAGTTAGTAATGAAGTGACACATTAACAAATCATCAAATTACATACCAAATTCAAAATTTATTTGTCACATACACATACACAGTATCATATGAAGTGAAATGCTTATACGACTGCTAATAACCTATACATTTTATAAGGAAGTTCCAGTATAGAATGAGAAATAAGATAATTAAACAAATTAGAATATAATAGGATTAACTTTAGTTGTAAAAAGAAATTTGCATCATGTACAAATATACAATAAAAAATAACCATAAAATATTAGAAATAGGAATAGAATATAATAAATATTTTAAAAAAATGGAATGTGCAATTATGGGCAAGACAATGGGCAAGACAATGTGCAGATGTATAAATATTAAACATTAAACATGCTGTAAGAGTGTCCTCCTTGTTCATTTACACCACCAGTACAACTAACAATTTACATAATTTCACATAAATGGACTCAAAAGAAAGTCCAAACATAATGTTACCTCCAAAGACACACAGAAGGTCAAATAGTTTATGTTCAGAAGCTCAAAACCATGCTGTTATTTAATGTGCCTAACTTTCCACACAAGATAAATGCAGATGTAGATGCAAACATAACTTTGATTTGTTTTACAAAAGCAGACGACATTAATTAAATTAAAATTGCATTACCGAAACAAACCTTACACCGAGCGAGTGCCTAGAGTGCGCCACTAATGAGTGTCCCTACAGAAACAACCTTACATACTGTAGTTCCGTTTATTTGAAATGGTTAAATTAATGATAATTGAAAGTATTAGCTAATGGTCTATTTTTTACATTTGGTTGAACATATCTGTCTAATTAATGGCACTAATACTTTCAACGAACAATAATTTAATAATTTCAAATAAAGGGGACTACAGTATGTAAGGTTTGTTTCAAGTGGGACACTAATTAGTGGCGTACTCTAGGCACTCGCTCAGCGCGTAAGGTTTGTTGTTTCGGTAATGTCGATTTTTTTTTATCTGCTTTTGTAAACCGGATTAAAGTCATGTTTGCATCTGCGTTTTTGTATTATTTATTTATACACTGTAATTGAACGTTTTTGAGTTTCTGGAAGCTAAATATTTAACATTATGTGTGTCTTTAGAAGTAACATTATGTTTGGATGCTTTCTTTTGAGTCCATATATGTGAAATTATGTCAATGAAAAATAAAGTAACTAAAAAAAACACTGTTTGTTGTACTGGTGGTATAAAAGAACAGGGACACTCTTACAGCATGTTTAATGTTATGTAATTTGATTATTTGTTAATGTGTCATTGTGTCACTTCATCATTAATAACTTATTAACTACCCATGCACTAACATTAACTAATGGCTAGTTAAGGTTGATTTTGACATGACTTTACTTGAGAGGGCCCAATCATAATGAATTCACTCTTAACTACCCATGCACTAACATTAACTAATGGCTAGTTAAGGTTGATTTTGACATGACTTTACTTGAGAGGGCCCAATCATAATGAATTCACTCTTAACTACCCATGCACTAACATTAACTAATGGCTTGTTAAGGTTGATTTTGACATGACTTTACTTGAGAGGGCCCAATCATAATGAATTCACTGTTAACTACTCACTAAACTCAGCTCATGATTTATGATATACATCCTATCAAATCCACATGTACTAACACAGTGAGTATCAGCCCGGTTATGCTGTGCCAAGATGCCGTGTGGATTTTCAAGAAGTCAGAGAGCGGAGGTGCAGGATCTTCACGGTTCTGTCTGGATGGAGAGTGAACTCTTTCTAGTTTGAGCATTTCTTTAGGAATTGTTCTACAAATGTTCTTTGTGGGTTTTGTGTTTTTATATTTTATTATTCTGTGTATAAATCAATAGGTGAGTTTAAAGGGAAAGAGTAGAACATAAAACAGAAAAGATCAGTCATTAGTGTATTTAGTATTTTCTACACTTGATGAAGAGGATCAACTAATCCTTTGACACCCAATAATGTTTAAGACAAAGCTGAAGATGTCAAATGCCTAAATTATGATAGTTTTAAATTACTTAAATTAATTTCAAAGTCAGAGTATTTCTCATTCTTTCCTAAAAATTTAGTTTACCCATAAATGTTAATTAATGCATTAACTATCAAACATGTACTAACATGTAGTTAAGGCTGCCGTTATTCATCCATGAATCCGTATGACTCCAGTTGTAGTTAAGGATAGCCCTTTGTTAGTTCATAATTAGTTAATTCCTTGAATAATCATTAGTAGGTGATGAATTAAGTATTAATTTAGGCATTAGTACATGATTATTCATGTACCCTTATTGTAAAGTGTTACCCATTAAATTCAATATAAGAGAAATAAGTAGCTACACCAACAAACAGAGATCCTCAAAATGCAAAAAAAGGAATTTAATAAACATATTATACTGTTAAGTTACATGAATTTTCTCCTGATAAAATAGAGAGAAAACAGTATAAATGTATATGTAATAAGAACATTTGATGCCCTTTGATCCCACACAAAACTCAAGAGATTAATGTCACATAATAATTAGTAAATAACACAAGACATGTTAAAAGAGTCTGTAATCACAAAACACACTTTAACAGCAAGTATAGACCTTTTTCCTGAACACGGAAGTAAGTCCGCCTCTTAACTGAAAGAATGCTTTGCATTTCCGGTCTGCATTGTTTCTAGTCAAATTAGGGTATATTCCGAGCTAATAAACTAATGTTAAACCTATTAAAATGTTTTTAAAAAGCATATGGCTCCATAGCGCAATCACTTGGCAATGTCGCAATGACCGTCATTTGTCAGTGCCTCACTTTAATGAGTGTGTAGATGACACGAAGCAGCGGACGTTAGCTACATTAAAAACAGATGGACGCTATTTGAATGGGTTCCTATGGAAACCGGAACAGAAAAGCATTCAATCTGACATTAGAATTCGTAATGGTGGCACTCATCGTTTACTCAGGAAAAAGGTCTATAGGGCTCTTAAAATAGAAAAAAAAAAAAACTCACAGGAATCACACTGATATATCAACAGAAATTCATCCACCTGCAAGAAAACAATGTATAGCTCAATAACAGATTAATTTACTGGGACTGAAATTATTATACGTAAAAAAAAAAAAAAAAAAAAAAAAAAAAATTGTTGAATGAAAATGGTTAATGGAAAAAAGCTAATGGAAGTGAACACACAAGCATTTGTTTTCTTACATGCAAGGTCTGGGTGTCTTTTCACTCTTAATATCTGCTGCAGATGAAGTTGAGTTTGTGGTGTTCAGGACGGCTGATCCAGCGCTGATCTCCTCCAGACTGAACTGCTCCAGATCTCACTGCATGTTCACAGTCCTCCTCTGATGTGCCGTTCCCTGGAGCCCAGTTCTGATAGCACACGGTCTCTCCACTCACCCAGAACCAGATGCCCACAGTGCAGGAGTGACGTAAACCCAACCACACCGCCGCAGTAGACGCCCGTTTAACCACGTTCATCACACGATGCTGAATCTCTTCTGAATGAACCGAGACCAGATCCACGTGATTCTGTCTGCAGTATCTCAGAGCTTCAGACCACGTCAGATTCTCTGTGATCACAATCAGTTTATCTGGAAACAAAACAAACCACAAGAAACTAGAGAGAGACTGATCAAAAACAACATGCAGAACAAACACTGTGGATGAATTTGTCATGTCAGACATGTAGAGTGAACTTTAAGAGATCTGGAGGTGGGATTGTGTGTGTTTTGTGAGGATCTACTCACCTTCATGACACACAAAAGGATATGACCTGTTGCAACGGACGTCAATCCATTGTCCCCGAACTTTCTGATTGACAGCTGTACAGTTTTCATGACCTCCAACATTATTAGGTTCACGAGTGTTCCAGTATCTGAATGAGGAATCACTCTGATCTGACCACTGCCATGAGTCTCTGACTCTGAACAGGCCGATCCAGACATGTGATCCAGATAACTGTCTATAACTAATGAACTGCTGAACCTGTTGATTCTCATTCTGGTTCCTCACACTGACCAGATCAGTTTGATTTAGTCTGCAGTAACTCTGAGCATCTGTCCAATTCATCATCTGATTGACTAAGATGAGTCCTGTGTTTGCTTTAAGAAAAACAAATGGAAACAGGTTCATGTGTTTGTTCATTATTCTTATGCTGATTTATGGTTTGGATGTGAACAGGATCAGTGGTGGAAACATCAAAAACACATCATTCAAAGACATAAAATGCTTCTACAGCTTCCGGCTTTGCTACTGTTCGGACGCTTTTGCTTACTGCTCCGCGCTTTGCTCCCTGTTTATGAACTTTTCTCATATTTTTCTAAGATTTTAACTTCAGCATATCAGCACAGTGCTCTGACAACACATTTTTGATATAAACATTACGAAAAAGGAGACTTTTTGCCTCCCACTGCCAGCAGCTTACATTCCGGAGACGGGAAAACACAGCTGCCTACTTTCAACAGACAAGAAAGAAAATGCCTCTTCTGGAATCTACTTGCTGCCACAGACTTTTACAAAGGATCGTGATTTTCGAAACAAAGTTACTTGCTGGACTTCCAAAACAGGCGGAACACACAGAAGATCATCATCACGGACATACAGCCGGTGAGTCCTGTGAATCTAGTCAATATCGACAGTTTATAAGTGTAGAGGAACAAGCCAAAACTGATCGACACACAAATCGATGGCACAAACAGGGAGCGAGACCCAAAGGCACTCGAGACATTAGACTGTCAAGAGTATCTCGTATTGCTGCGATATCATCCTCCACTCCAGATACAGCTATGACAAGGCTTGCAAAAACTGGTGTTTTACCACCCCCTATACTGCTTGAAAACAGATTTGAAGCATTAATGAGTGTGGGTGAGGAATCCCCAAATGTGACTGAACATGGATCGTATCAGCCTGCCGCTAACATCGCTACAAACAGGCGTGCAAGTTCGAGCAGACAGCGGCACTCAGCTCAGAGCGCAGCCGAGCCCAGGACTCTGATAGTGGGGGACTCCATTATCAGAAATATCAGTAGCAGAACTACAACAACATGCTGCTGTCCTCAAGCAACCGTCTCTGATGTGAACAAGGAACTTCGGAACATTCTAATGAAGCACAAGACTGCAAATCAAATCATCATCCATGTGGGAAAGAACGATATTCGGAAAGAGCAGTCAGAACTCCTAAAGAAGGATTTTGGTGAACTCATTGAAACACTTCGAAGACTTGAAGTTCAGTCGTTCATCAGTGGACCGCTCCCAGCAAGGGGAACTAACATGTTTTCACAGTTGCTTGGACTGAATACCTGGCTACAAAGAACCTGCAGTCTAAAAGGAGTCAACTTCATTGACAACTTCAACCTTTTCTGGGGCCATAGACAACTGTTCAAACTGGACGGCCTTCACCCAAACAAACTTGGTGCGAGAGTGCTAAAGGACAACATCTATTTTTTACTCTGGCATCCATCAGTGGAATGTGCCAGTCTACCCAACATGAATGGCACACACACACTTGGACAGTGTATGCGTGACGACAGGACATCTTATCAGCTTCAGAGTCATCATATGGTCAACACAACCCACAAGGACACTGACAACGCCACACAGCCACAACAAGCACTGCTTATGGACACTTTCCTGGCTGAGTCCTGCCCACAGAGCTCATCACAGACAGACTGTGACGTACTGCAACAGCTCCAAGACTCAGCACCGAAGGATGACTTTCTGGTAAACAGCCAGGGAAGCCAGGACAACAACATTTTTCAGCCACTGGAAACACCAGAGCCAGAGCTCCATTCACCAGACACATTATCCCTCTCTCCAGCATCTCCACTTCTAAGCTTCTCACAGAAAATGGAGGAACTGGTATATGCTGGAACCAGACTCTCCCACTCTTTTGCTGCAAGCCCCCAGTTATCAACTAAAAAACGGCGGGCCCCACAACCACCAAAACCTGTGGGTCCAGCTCGCCCTCCTCCTCCTCCAGTGAGAGCTCTCCGGCCGCTGCCACAACGTCAGGGCCCAAACCCTCCTCCGTCTGCTGTGAGTGAACCAAAAACAACTGATAACAGCTCTGTGATATGTGTCGGGTCCCCGCTATTTATCATTATTTACAGGCCCCCAAAATACTGTCCAGTCTTTGTTGATGAGTTCACAGAACTGCTTTCAATGATTTGTTCAGAGTTTGACTGTTTTGCTATTGCAGGGGATTTTAATGTTCACATAGAAAATGCAGAAATCAAAACCACAAAAGAAATTATAACGGTTTTGAACACTTTTGACCTGATTCAGCATGTGCATGGGCCTACACACAATCGTGGACACACTCTTGATTTACTCATCAGTAAGGGTCTAAACATTTCATCCACTGTTATCAAGGATGTAGCACTATCTGATCACTTCTGTATTTTCTTTGATATATTGATCTCTGCTCCTAATGAATCTAGATCAGTCTCTGTCAGAAAGAGATGCATTAACGATAACACTAGTGTGCTATTTATGAAGGCTATATCTTCAATGCCAAGCATTTCTGCAGACTCTGTTGATCTTCTCCTGGAGTCCTTTGACTCAAAAGTTAAGAATGTCATTGATGACATCGCACCTGTAAAAATCAGAATTCCTGGCGAACAGAAATCGCCGTGGAGAAAATCAACAGCAGTACAGAGTATGAAAAGACAATGCAGAAAAGCTGAGCGGATGTGGCGGAAGACGAAACTCGAAATTCACTATATCATCTATAAAGACAGCCTTCATGCTTTCAATGCTGAACTAGGTAAAGCTAGACAAATGTTCTTCTCAAACCTTATAAACAGGAATTAAACAACACTCGCACTCTTTTTGCTACCGTTGAGAGACTAACGAACCCCCCTAGTCAGATCCCTAGCGAAATGCTCTCCGACAGCAAGTGCAATGAATTTGCTTCCTTCTTTGCTGAGAAGATCAATAATATCAGAAAGACAATTAGCACACCCTCAAGTTATGCAGAGGTCAGACAGATTCGACCGCAATTTCAAAAAGAAGTCATTATGTCTACTTTTGAAGCAATCAATGGCAACATTTTGGAAGAAACAGTACAGCACCTCAAATCGTCAACCTGCCACCTCGACACACTTCCCACATCTTTTTTCAAAAGTGTGCTTAACCGTTTTGAAGCAGATCTTTTAGAACTGGTGAACACCTCACTTCTTTCTGGGACTTTTCCAAACTCCCTGAAAACTGCAGTTGTTAAGCCCCTTCTGAAAAAGAAAAATCTTGATAACACCATATTGAGCAACTATAGACCAATATCAAATCTTCCTTTCATAGGCAAGATTATTGAAAATGTTGTTTTTCAATCAGCTGAATCACTACATAAACTCAAATGGATACCTGGACCATTTCCAATCTGGTTTCAGACCACATCATAGCACAGAGACAGCGCTCATAAAGATAATAAATGATATTCGTCTAAATTCAGACTCTGGCAAAATATCAGTGCTGGTACTACTAGATCTCAGTGCTGCGTTTGACACCGTCGATCATAACATTCTTTTAGATAGACTGGAAAACTGGGTCGGGCTTTCTGGGATGGTTCTCAAATGGTTCAGGTCATACTTAGAAGGGAGAGACTATTATGTGAGTATAGGAGAACATAAGTCTAAGTGGACGTCCATGACATGCGGAGTCCCACAAGGCTCAATTCTAGCCCCGCTGCTGTTCAGCCTGTATATGCTCCCACTAAGTCAAATAATGAGAAAGAACCAAATTGCAGATCACAGCTATGCAGATGATACCCAGATTTACCTAGCCTTATTGCCAAATGACTACAGCCCCATTGACTCTCTCTGCCAATGCATTGATGAAATTAACAGTTGGATGTGCCAAAACTTTTTACAATTAAACAAGGAGAAAAAAGAAGTCATTGCATTTGGAAACAAAGATGAAGTTCATAAGGTAAATACGTACCTTGACGCTAGGGGTCAAAAAACAAAAAATCAAGTCAAGAATCTGGGTGTGATTCTGGAGTCAGACCTCAGTTTCAGTAGCCATGTCAAAGCAGTAACTAAATCAGCATACTATCATCTCAAAAACATTGCAAGAATTAGATGTTTTGTTTCCCGTCAAGACTTGGAGAAACTTGTTCATGCCTTTATCACCAGCAGGGTGGACTATCGTAATGGTCTCCTCACTGGCCTTCCCAAGAAGACCATTAGACAGCTGCAGCTCATACAGAACGCTGCTGCCAGGATTCTGACTAGAACCAAAAAATCAGAGCATATCACACCAGTCCTCAGGTCCCTACACTGGCTTCCAGTTATGTTTAGGATAGATTTTAAAGTACTTTTACTTGTTTATAAAGCACTCAATGGCCTAGGACCTACATACATTGCAGATATGCTCACTGAATATAAACCTAACAGACAACTCAGATCACTAGGATTGAGTCAGTTAGTAATATCAAGGGTTCACACAAAACAAGGTGAATCTGCTTTTAGCTATTATGCCGCCCGCAGTTGGAATCAGCTTCCAGAAGAGATCAGATGTGCTAATACATTTGCCACATTTAAATGCAGACTCAAAACTCATCTGTTCAGTTGTGGATTTATTGAATGAGCACTGTGCTACGTCCGAACAGATTTCATTATTTTATGTATAATCATTTTACTGTATTAATTAATTTTAAATAATTTTTTTTAAATCATCTTAAATGTTCTTAAATTTTGTGATTATTATAAATTTGTATGATTTTTATGCTATTATGATTTTAATTCCTTTTATGTACAGCACTTTGAATTACCATTGTGTATGAAATGTGCTATATAAATAAACTTGCCTTGCCTTGCCTAAATATTTAAACATATACAGTATTCCTTTAAATATTTGAAAATTATGAAACAATTATAAACACTGTAATTATTTTAAAGCATTTCTATTTGTATATTACATTTACATTTATTCATTTAGCAATTGGGGAAAACAGCAAGCGATTCATCCTAAGGAGGCAAAACGCCATAGGATCATTCCACCAGGCAGAAACGGTGAACAAATGTTTGGTGAACGAAATATGTTTTCTTTCACATTTTTCTCTAATACTTGATTCAGACACGAAGCAGCACGACAGAAATGTCAATGGAATATTTTACATTGCAGCTAAATATTTTAGTTACTAGTCCATAGAAACATTTACATGAACAGTAGTAACAATGCTTGATTTTCTCTTTTTTTTTTATGTTGTAATGTACCATTATAGATCAGACTTCTGACTTCTAAGGCTAAAATATCAGTCTGCATCACCTCTAGTCACTACTGTATATTTTTTTTATGAATATCATCAGATCTTTATATATCCATATAAAAGTTTTGTTTTGTTTTGTTTTCTCGTCTGTAGATGTTAATTTGAGGTTCCCATTGTGACAAACTGCACCAAAATATTATGATTTTTTTTCCACCTGGAAAACTGTCAGGGGTGTGTGCAGGACGAGACGAGACGAAAGACAAGATTACGATAAACACTATCTTTTAATATAGACTTAGAATAACAGGCAGGAACAGGCAGGAACATCCACACACGAACACATTGAACGATTAAAGACCGACATTGAACTATGGAACCAAACAGACTTATAAAGACAGACTAATTACTAAACACAGGTGACGGTGATGACACAGATGATGGGGCTAAACCAAAATGACACAGATCCACAGGGGGAGACAATGGGAGAAACCAAAGACATAAACTGACATAACTATGACATTACGCCCCCCTCCGCAAAGGCGCGTCCTCGCGCCGTACAAAACAGAAACAGAAAACAGACTAGAGGGGCAGCAAAACTGAAAAACAGAGTCCATGGGGGAGGCTTAGGTGGAGGACGCAACCCCGGGAGGGGGACCAAAACAAGAGTCCAAGGGTAAGACAAGACAGTCCAGAGGGGCGACGACGGAGGGAGGAGCCAGGGAGGACATGGGTGGGGCATAAGGCAGGAGGAACCGACCCAGACCGCAGCCATGATGACGGCCCACTGTGGAGCCGACGGAGGGAGGAACCATGGTGGACAAAGGCGTGCCGACTCCATGGGGCCGACCGACAGAGGCGGAGCAGATGGATAAGGAGCCCGAGGCGAAGATGGAGAGCCGATGATCCGGGGTGACGCCGAGGATCCGGAGGGCCAAGGTGGAGCAGGCTCTGGCGCCCGAGGCGGAGGCGGAGTCCCGGAGATCCGCGGCGGAGCCGGAGCGACAGAGGATGGAGGCTGTGCCCGCAGGAAGAAGGAGTCCCAAGGAGCCGGTGGGACGGCGCGACGAGGCACAGCCGGAGGAGCAGAGTCCTGAGGAGCCGATGGGGTGACGACTGACCAGGGCGGAGCCGGAAAGACGATGGAGCCCGGTGGAGCTGGTGGATCGATGGGCGACGGTGAAGAGGAGGGCGTCGAGAGCCGTGGTGGAACCGCGGGGTCGAAGGGCCGAGGCGGAGTCCAGGACTCGGAGGCTGGAGGCGGAGCTGAGGAATCCTCCAGCCGAGACGCCGATGGGAGCTGGCAGTCCCGCGGCGAGCCCACTGCACAGGTGGTGGGCTGAGGGTGAGCTGGGGGACTGACTGCTGACCTGGGAGACTTTGGGCGGCTGGGCGGAACCAGCGGGAACTCAGGACGGCTGGGCGGAACCAGCGGGAACTCAGGACGGCTGGGCGGAACCAGCGGGGACCAGGCAGATTCAGACAGACGAGGGCGGGTGGGAGGGAAGTCTATGCAGGTCAGTGGCTCAGAGAAAAAGTCAATTAAGTCATATGAGTTGTCTTGGGCAAGATCCGAGAAGAAGTCTATTAAATCCCCAGAGTTGGATCCAAGCTCACCCTCAGCGGTGGTGCAGTGGGCAGGGCTCTCTGTAGCCCTCTCTTGCTCCACGTCATACTCCACCGTCGCGGATGTTGATGCCGGCTCTCGCACCTGGTCAGATGGGTCAGGCTCTGTCGCTCTCGGCTCTGGCACTCCATCTGCGGTGGGCTCAGGCTGTAACTCCGCATGTCGGGGTGATGTTTGGCTGGGTTCTGGGTCGTGAGTGGGGTTGACGTCCTCCTCGATGACGCCGACAGTCCAGGAAGAGTGGCAGGACGCCAACACCCACTCGATGTAGTCCGGCAGGCTCTCTTGAGGACCCTCCCCGGATAGCAGCGCCTTGGTGGTGGAATTCAGTCCAACGTGATAGTAGACGATAAGGCTGCTATCCGGGGAATGAGACTGGTTTGCCAGGAGGAGAAACTCACGTGTGTGGTCCTCAAGAGAGCGTTCCTCCTGCCTCAGGAGGATGAGACAAACAGTAGGGTCCATGATCAAACAATAAAAAACAAAACACTGAGGGAAAAAAGACGGAAAATAAACGCAGGGGAAAGTGCCGGGTAAACTTTTTAGGTCGGTCTTTCTGTCAGGGGTGTGTGCAGGACGAGACGAGACGAAAGACAAGATTACGATAAACACTATCTTTTAATATAGACTTAGAATAACAGGCAGGAACAGGCAGGAACATCCACACACGAACACATTGAACGATTAAAGACCGACATTGAACTATGGAACCAAACAGACTTATAAAGACAGACTAATTACTAAACACAGGTGACGGTGATGACACAGATGATGGGGCTAAACCAAAATGACACAGATCCACAGGGGGAGACAATGGGAGAAACCAAAGACATAAACTGACATAACTATGACAAAAACAGAGTGTTTAAAGATCACATTTATAATATTATTAATATCATTTTCCTTATAAATGAATCTGAGGGCTCGGTTTGCTTTAGAAGGGTCTGCTATATGCTGACATATAGGCAAAATCCAGCGCTCAAAATCCAGTGTTCAAACCCTTTAAAAAAAAAAAAAAAAAAAAACACACAGACGTGGATTTCATACAATTACTTGAATAATATTATGATTTAAAAACAATTTTAATATGCTTGGAGATTTGAAAACTGATGCTTTTGAATGTTAGCATGACATATCCAGCTTCATACTGTATGTATGGGTTTTTATAGACAGTAGGCTTGTTTGGTAGCTCACGCAGTACAGAGATGTACTTGAGAGGTGAAGAGCTCTGGTTCGACTCCTGTGTAACTAGGTTCAACAAAAGACTACAAACACAAGGAAGATTTAAATGGCATCAACAAATGTGTTTTTATATTGGTTTTGAATTTGTTAACACTATCTGGTAGGTTTAGGATTGGGTTTGGTGTAGGGAATCTGAAACACCTGGTCCTGGGCGCCTGCACACTGCACATTTTTTTTTTATGTCTTCCTTACCTGACACACACATTTCAGGTCCTGGAGATGTTTTCTAATGAGTTGATGAGTGCAATTAGCTGTGCTTGATTAGGGAGACACAAAATGTGCAGTATTGGGGGGTGCCCAGGACCTGGGTTGAGAAACAGTGCCATAGAGCATTAACTTTTAGCAAGAGTCCCCAAATATTCAAATTCTGAACCGCCGCAATAATAAAAACACAGCAATACGTACTATTATCAACGTAATAAAAACGTGTTTTAGCGCCACTCAGTGGAGATTTCTTTTTGAAACTGCCGCAAAACGTGCAGTAAGGTACGTAACAACAGTGATGTTACAAAATACCCATCACTGTGAAAAGTTTTCACCAGATTCAACTTAAAAACCTAAGTTCAGCAGCTGCCTGAAGTTTTTAAGTTAAATCAGCTTAAAACTACAAGTCATTTTAACTTACTACAATAAAAATGAGTTGATATAACCTGTGAGTTTAAATGATTTAAGTTGATTTAACTTACAATCTTAAGGCAGCTGCTAAACTTAAGTTTTTAAGTTGAAACTGGTGAAAACTTTTTACAGTGGTACATATTTTTCTGAGACTTTTTTCTGGGTTGGTTTTGGACAAGGCAAAGTAAATCTTGAATGAGTCTGTTCTCATTCTGTTCACTGTTGACAATGGCTTTAAAATTTGCTGTTGTTTTAGAAGTGCTTCATTTTCATGGGAGGACAAAACTGCAGAGCATTCTTTGTTGGGGGTGAAGTTCTGGAGTTTGTTGGTTTGGGACAGTTTTCACAGGACAGAGCGAGAGAGAAACAATCTGCTGGGAGGGCGCAATGACTGCTGCTTATATAGGCTTGTAATGTCGAAATGATAAGTGATAGGACTGAATGATTAGGTGGCTCCTAACAAAATAAAGTTTGGAATTTAGTATTTAGTATTGCATTACAATTTGATATGCATCTATAAATTTACTCACTGTTGTTGCAGATGAAATGGCGGCTATTATTACATGGCAAATCATGCCACTGTCCATTTGTCATCATAGCACAATAATCTCTGCCTTCAGGTTGTCCAGTAGCCCAGTTCAGATAGAGCGCAGGTTCACCTGCAGACCACTGCCATTCATCACGACCCGTCTTCTGCAGCCCAATCCAGACATGAGGAAAACCTCCATAATTCAAACTCTTGTTCAGCTCGTTCATGTCGTTCATGTTGTCAACGGTGGCCAGATCTGTGTATTTCTCTCTGCAGTATCTCTGAGCTTCAGTCCAGGTCTTGTTCTCATTTATAAAGTGATACTGACGCCGAACACATTCAGATATGGAGCAGAGAGCTGTGAAAGACAGGCTTTGCTCTAATGCTTTTCATAACAGGAACAAACCTAATGAAACTAAAAACCATAAAACCACGAACACACTCACCAATGAGAAGAAGATTGGAATATAGAGGCTGGGCCATTTCTGGGGAAGGAAAATATAGATAAACTCTAAAACTTATTTTTGTTGTGAAGCATGATTTCAGTGATAATTAAAACTCAGTCTTAACAGGAACATAAGTGTACAATAAGACAAATAGGTAACACTTCATAATAACGTCAAGTTGTAAGTAATTTATAAGTGGTTAGTTAATGGTAAAATAATGATTCACAAAAAAAAAATCATAAATGTTTAACCCATAAGGACCCACTGTGACACGGGTGTCACAAACAATTGTAATTATCTGGAAAGGTCTTTTTAAAGCATTATCCCTTATTTTCAACTCAGGAAATCCCAAAGTGACACATAAGTAACATCCAGGTTCAGTCACGTGAAAATGTGTGCATTTTTTGTTGTCATGGCAACATTTCCAAAATGGTGAACTGTATGGTGAGCACATGTTGCAGTGTCAGCAATTTTTAAAGATGCTTTTTTTTGTTACTAAAGGTATGTTTCAACCCATTCAACTATTCTAATGTTTTAATAACACATCCTAGATTACACTTACCCTGATTTTAATACATTTCTTGAACAAACTGATATAAAACAAGTTACAAAGATATTGTGGTGACATATACGTCACATCGGGCTGTTTGCCTTAAAACAATAGGTGGAATTTTGATGTGACATATTTGTCACATTAAGAAAAATGCTAATAAACTGCTCAATTAATTTAGCTGATTAAAGTTTTTTAGTGTTATATATTTTCTACTGCTCATTTCAAAGAATATATTAACAAAAAGAACATTTAAAATAATGTCACATTAAATAAATTGTTAATGAAATGTATTTTGAAACTTTTTTTATAGTTACAGTTTTATTGCACAATATACAAATTATTGCAATGTTATGTGCATGTTTAACATGTTGACCTCCAGTGTGAGGTAGTTATTTATTTTTATTTAGTTCAAGTTATGAAAAAAAAAACATGAACAACCATATACCAAAAAAGGTAGAATTCTGATGTTTCGAGAGAGTTGTTGTAAAATGTAATGGTCACAGTTATGTAGCTTTGAAATATGTTATGGAAAAGCAAATAAAAAGAAAAAAAAATGTTATGTAGCAAATAAAACTGACAAAATATACTTTTTCCAATTCTGAAATAAATGCCCAATGTGACATATGTGTAACATGAAAAAATTATTATAAACGCCCAATGTGACATATATGTAACATTACAGATCTTTCACAAAGAAGGGTTGCATTTCAAAAACAACTGCAGAAACATGTTATAAGTGGTCCATTTGGTCTGTATTATATGCCTCATAATTTTCCTATAAGGAGAAATAGGTCCGGGTTCTTATGGGTTAATAAGTGATATAGTATTTGTATTTGTTTTGTAGATTAAGTAATAAATCATTTACAAGTGAATAGATAATGATAAACTAATAATTTACAAAACATTAACAATACGCTAACGATTCACAAATCTGTCTTAAGTTATCTTAAAAAACAGCATATATGAAATAATCAAACAGATCCTTAGTAAGTGGTTAATAAGTTACTAGTTAATATATTATTTGTCACTTAAAAATAATTAAAATAGCAATCATTTAAATTGTTATCCTTCACTGAAGATCGCATAATGAATAAATGATGCAATCTTCAGTCATTTACAACTGATGAATTGTTTACACTTTAGATTAGGGGATGCAGAAAGATTTGTAAATGATTTATGCATGCGTTTACACAACAGCTTTTGAATACTTTGTAGTGTGTACTGCAATGTAAGGGCTGACTGGTGAGGGTAAAGATGTCTTCTCTGGCAAAAATGAGCTGCGCCCCAAATGATGCACTATACACTCTGCACTTATTCACTATGCACCATATAGTGTATGAATTATATACGGTTATTTTGCCATTTATAAACAGTTTGATAGCCCCTCCCCCTTCACTACATAATTTAAGCTGCGACTGTGCATGAAGTGTTATTTAAGTGCATCATCAGCTTACAACTTTAATGAAACATCTATAAAGTATATACTGATCATTTACTAATGGTTTGATCATCATTTGTTCATGATTAACAAACATTTATTGAAATAATAGTACCCCGTTGGGTAACACTTCATAATAACTACATGAATAATAACTAGCTGTCAGTTAATGGTTTTTGTGAGCTCATCTAAAGTGAGGACTATTTATGGCTTGTAAAGTGTTAATAAGTTGAGTTTTACCATTTTGAAATCCATTCAGGCGTTCTCTTATGCTATATCGGTCTCATAGGATTCAATGATCTATGCTACGCTATGCTAAAAGTGATATGCCAGAACAGGAGAACGACTTTTGTAAACACTTTAAAATACATAAATAGTCCTCACTTTTGATGAGCTCACAAAAACCACTAACTGACAGCTAGTAAATGTTTTATAACTACCTGAATTAATTATGAGTTACAGTAGGAATATGTGTTATTAAAGCATTTATTAGCACACTGACTAACTGTTAATATATGTCTGAATAATACGATGTATAAATGTGCATTTAAATAGTTTATTAACACTTTCTAAATGATCTCCTGAACCACTTACAACTACTAACTAGCTGGTTTGTAAATAATATAATGCGTAATTTAGAAATTATTAACGGATCCTTAATAAAGTATGAAAATACAATTATTCAGCATATTATACAGATGCTTATAAAACAACAATAGAGCATTTATAGCTGTATTTATGAACTGTTTACAAATGTCTTTTAATGTAAGAATAATGTTTATAAATGATTAATTAACTATTTACCAATGCTTAACTAATGACTCATAGTGTGTAGTTATTATAATGTGTTACCCAATGTGGACATTTAATGATTAATAAGTAATTATTAATACATTATTTTTTAACTAAGGATTACTAAGGATCTGTTTGATTATTTCATTATATGCTATTTTTAAGATAATTTACAATAGATTGGTAAATCGTTAGCATATTACTTGCAATAAAATGAACATATGACCTATTAATAATTTATAAACATATAGTTATGTTTTGTAAATAATTAGTTCATCATTAACAAATTACTTGTAAATTAACTTGTAATTGACTTGTAAATGAATTAACAAAACATACTGTTAGCATATCACTTATTAATCATTTGTAAATGTTTTGTAAATTATTATTTCATCATTAACTAATCACTTATAAAAGACTTACAACTGAACGTTATTATAAAGTGTTACGGACAAATATTAACATCTCAAAAGTCAAATTTTTGTTCAAGAATAAACATGAGTTGTTCTTACTTTAGAGGTCATGTGTTTCTGTCCTGAGTCTGATGTTTCTGTTCAGCTTCAAATGACGTGATTACTATATCTGCTTTTGTCCATCATTGAGCGTCACATCATTTGTTTATCTAAACAAATTTTTATGTAATAATGATAATTTGAATGTGGTAGAGACTGGAGGCTTCAATAATGAAGTTTTGTATTTCCACAGCGACTTCACAGGGGGAAAAATCAACTCAACATTTGCATTTTCTTCTCTTATTTCTTATATCTTAAGGTTTGTTTTTTTTTTTTTTTTTTTTTTTTTTTACCATTGATACTGTCAGTGACCAACTGCATGTTTCTGCATTGCCAACTAAAAAAAAAAAACGTTTAAACTAAATTAAATTTTATTCTGTGTCATGTTTAGCACAGTACCTGTTGTGTCATGAGTGCTGTGCACACGATGTAATTACACATGCAAATAAAAGACAACAGTGACAGCATTCTCAACACTTTGTTTATGGAAATCATATGCACATAGAATGTCCACAGTGTTTTACTATGTATCCAGGTAACGTTGCTTCCTCTAACATCAGCTTATATAACACAGCAAATTTCCCCTTGCACTTTGCTATTGGGCCCTCTCAAAATGTCCAGTTAGGGGGGATTGCAAAATCACAGAGGTTTTGGGTTCTCGGCCTCTCACAACCTCTGGGCCATATGCACTCAGACCCCCTTTTCTCTCTGGTAGTGGCGACCCTGCCTATATTGTTCAGCGTTGAAATGTGAAAATGGTGGAAAGCCATTTGTGGGAATGAGGCATGAGAGTTGTGAGTGAGGGTGTTGGTGCAATCAATGTCATGTAGCCAGATCCAGTTATTACAAGCATATTTATACTTATGTTTACACTTAATGTGACATTTCAGGAAGTTAAATTGGCAAGTTGCAGTTAAGGGTAAGCAATATCTTTATCTTATTTCCAATAAAAAGGTTTCAACTTTCAGCATTAAAGCATCTCTTTGTGACAACTCTCATTTTGGGTTTGTTTCAATACTCCTGCTGCTTAGTGCTTGCTTGTTTATAAAATATGCATATATGTTTGCATGTAAAAACATCCTCCACACCACATTTAGACCTTCAGGCTAAACAATATTTACATCTCTGACGTAAAACAGAAGCATGAACAGTCAGTGTTATTGTATTTCATTACATGTATTCACTATTATTCATCAGTTTTGGAATCAGCATTCCCATTATGGCGATTTTTTTTGAAGAAACATGTTTACACAGGGATACAAACATGATGAGACAGCTTACAGCTCAATATCAGTTTACAAACAAAAATATTTGAACTATGTACACAAACTTTTAATCAGTTTGAACCAATTATTCACAAAATGATGAATGAAGTGCACTGGTGCACACATGGTGTTTCCTATTGGTCAAAATTGTGTGAATGGAATGAAAACGGCTTTACCAACTGCCAATGTTTTATTGAAAGTGCCAACTATGACACTTTAAATGTGTCAGGATTTGAGTCTAGTTATGTTCTGTTTTCCCAGTGTTTTCCCCCTATGTTTCCTTTGTAAATAGTTTAGTCCTTGTCTCCCCCTTCTGGTTTTGTCTATTTTGGTCTAGTCTTGCCCATATTTGTATTTACCCCTTATTATATCATTTGTAACCACGCCCTGTCTTCAGTGTATTTAAGTCTGTGTCTGCTCACACCCCAGTGTCCGCCGATGACGCCTCTATGTGTTTATCCTGCTCCTCGGTTTTTGTTTGTAACGTTACGTGGTGTTTTCTGTCTGCCCCTGGATTTTGTTTGTTTATTTAGAATAAATCAGTGTTTTTGTTTATAGTCTTGTTTCCTGTGTTTTCCCTGGTTCCTCTCCCTGCACGTGTGACAAAATGCAATTAACAAATCATCTAAATCCTTTAAATATGAAGTGTCTGTAAAATATGCTACTTTATTGAATTGTAGGACTTGTTTTGTTTTTACGGAGCGCTGTGTTATTCAGGTTAGTAAGAGACTTTGAGCTACAACTCCTTTTGTTATACAAATGTGTCAATAAAAATGTATAAAACTCATCTAAGATCAGTTAAAATCATACAGACACTGATTCAAAGGTCTATAGAGATCCTTTGGTTAACGGCTGAATTTTTAAAACAACTATCCACAGTTTTCTTCAATGCAGAAGTGAGCCAATGGGTGAGACTTCCGGTTCATTATTCGTCACAGGGAAATAACTAGAAGAATTACAACGTGCAGTAAATGGTAAACTGTTTGCACTACAAACCAGTGTGTTCATAATTAAGATAATGCATTAAAATAATATGGTTTGGCACACCAATCTGCAATATCAAGCAGCAAAATGAACTATTTTGCACAGCTTAAAATAGCTGGACACAGATGAGAATGGAAGCCAGACCCATACAATTTACAGTACATATGGAGCCCTGGAGCCCAGTTCTGATAGCACACAATCTCTCCACTCACCCAGAGCCACATGTTCATGATGCAGTAGTTGTGTAAACCCAACCACACCGCCGCAGTAGACGCCTGTTTAACCACGTTCATCACACCACGCTGAATCTCTTCTGAATGAACCGAGACCAGATCCACATGATTCTGTCTGCAGTATCTCAGAGCTTCAGACCACGTCAGATTCTCTTTGACCACAATCAGTTCATCTGGAAACAAAACAAACCACAAGCAGAAACTAGAGGGAACCAGAAATAAGCAAAAAAACATGCAGAACAACAACGATTGTCATGTCAGATATGTAGCATGAACTTTAAGAGATCTGGAGGCAATGTGATGGATTGTGTGTGTTTTGTGAGGATCTACTCACCTTCAAGACACACAAAAGAAAAGCTGTGCTTGTTGCAAGGGAAGTCTGCCCATTTTCCCTGAGCATGCAAGTCAACTGCTGCACAGTCTTCACCTTCTCCAGCATTATTAGGTTCATCAGTTTTCCAGTGTCTGAATGAGGAGTCACTCTGATCTGACCACTGCCATGAGTCTCTGAACAGACCGATCCAGACATCAGATATGTGACGATCATTCATGATCTTCTCAACCTGTTGATTCTCATTCTGGTTCCTCATACTGACCAGATCAATGTGATTCTGTCTGCAGTAACTCTGAGCGTCTCTCCAATTCTTTGTCTGATTGACAAAGATGAGTGCTGTGTTCACATTAAGAAAAACAAATGGAAACTGAATTATGAATCAGTTTGTTCATTATTCTTACATGTTAATGACTGCATAGAAAAGTAACTTGGATTGTAGATCAAGGTGCACAAGTATTTGAAGTCAGGACCATGAATGGTCGTTGGGGAACATTTTTTAGGACAAACTCATTTTTTTTTTCATAGACAAACTAGAAACTAGAAGTGTGACAGTATGTAGCTGCAGTATGTAGACAGTAGTTGTTCTTTATATCTGTGACCACATTAAAAAGTAGTATAGTGTATGTTACCGATATGATTAATGTTTTTTTTTTTTTATAAATTATTGTTTATTGTCATTTACACTTACTATTGTTAGATGAATTGCAGATAAAAGTCAGACTTTTATTACATGGCCAGTTGTGCCAGTTTCCATCTCTTATAAAGGCAAAATCATCTTTACCATCAGGCTGTGCAAATCCCCAGTTCTGACAGGTTCACCTGAAGACCACTGCCATTTTCTCTGCAGCCCAATCCAGACGTACTGAAAACCTCCATAATTCACACTCTTCTGCAGCTCGTTCATGTCGTTCATGTTGTCAACAGTGGCCAGATCTGTGTATTTCTCTCTGCAATATCTCCGAGCTTCAGTCCAGGTCTTCCTCTCAGTTATATGGTAATACTGACGCTGAACACATTCAGATACGGAGCAGAGAGCTGTGAAAGAGAGGGTTTGCTTTAAAGGGATAGTTCACTCAAAAATTTAAATTCTTTCATTAATTACTCACCCTCATGCTATTCCAAACCCATAAGATCTTTGTTAATCTTTAGAACACAAAGTAAGATATTTTAATGGAATCTGTAGAGCTTTCTGACCCTGCATAGACTAAAACACAACTTACTCATTTAAAGGAGTAGTTCACTTTCAGAACAAAAATTTACAGATAATGTACTCACCCCCTCGTCATCCAAGATGTCCATGTATTTCTTTCTTCAGTTGTAAGGAAATTGTTTTTTGAGGAAACATTTCAGGATTTCTCTCCATATAATGGACTGCTATGGTGCCCCTGAGTTTGAACTTCCAAAATGCAGCTTCAAATGGGTCTAAACGATCACAGCCAAGGAAAGAAGGGTCTTTTCTAGCAAAATGGTTATTTTCTATATCTATACTATACTTATCTATACTTTTTAAACTCAAATGCTCATCTTGTCTAGCTCTGTGTGTACTCTGTGTAGAGATTAAAAAGTTCAATTCAATTAAATTCGAGTTTATTTGTATAGCGCTTTTCACAATACAAATCGTTGCAAAGCAGCTGTACAAAAGTTTAGGCTACTACAATATATTTAGTAGCTTATTAGTGGTGGTTTCTGTATGTTAAGTCGATGTACATATGGTATAAATATTAAAAACAGTAATGGTGTAATCAAAAACAGATGATGAACACTAATAGTAATGATTATGTGTTGCAATCAAACTTGTAGAAAAAATGTGTAGTGCTGTATGTTGGATGGAAATCCCGTGGCAGAAACAGAGAAACAAATAGAGAAATAATTAGCGTAGCTGCTGTTCCAACCAAGCAAAAATTGTGTGTTTTGCCCAAGCTGAAAAATGTTGATCTGTATGTGATCAGATGTAACTGAAGTACAACGTTATGAGATACAGTATGTGAATGCTTGGCTAAAGAGATGAGTCTTTAATCTAGATTTAAACATAGAGAGTGTGTCTGAACCCCGAACGTTATCAGGAAGGCTATTCCAGATTTTTGGAGCCAAATGTGAAAAGGCTCTCCCTCCTTTAGTGGACTTTGCTATCCTAGGTACTACTAAAAGTCCAGAGTTTTGCGACCTTAGGGAGCGTGAGGGATTGTAGCGTGGTAGGAGACTAGTTAGGTATGCAGGAGCTAAACCATTAAGTATTAAGTATATAAATTGTAAATGTTTTTAGAAAATAACTGATTGTTTTGCTAGATAAGACCCTTCTTGCTCAGCTGTGATCATTTAGAGCCCTTTAAAGCTGCATTTAAATGGCATTTTGGAAGTTCAACTCGGAGGCACCATAGAAGTCCATTAAAAGGAGAGAAATCCTGAAATGTTTTCCTCAAAAATTTAATTTCTTTACGACTGAAGAAAGAAAGACATAAACATCTTGGATGACAAGAAGGTGAGTACATTATCTGATATCAAATATATTTTTGTTCTGAAAGTGATTTGGCCAGAAAGGTAGTAAGGACATTGATAAAACAGTCTATGTGACATCAGTGGTTCAGCCTTTAAAAACTTCTGGTTGGCTTGAGAAAGCCTTAAATGTTTAAATCAGCTGTAAAAGCTTTAGGTTTTGAACTTTATATATGTAGCTGGGCACAACTAGCTACTAATAATTATTACTGTTTGGGCCTCAACATATAACTTCCCCACTAGCAAGTTTCCAACTGAAGGGAAAGTGACAAACAAAGATGAATTACCACCAAAAAATAACTTTATTTATACACATTAATTATTAAAACATTGAGCTCAACATCAATATAAAACACTCACCCCTTAAAATACATGACTCACAATGATATCTCAGGCAAACAACCTTACGTATGGTGACAAAGTTGGCAACTAGAATGGAATGCTCAGTACCTTGACACAAGATAACATCCGTTCTGGACACTAATAAACAGGCCGGCCTTGTACCAAATTCACACAAATAATAATCTTACAATAACCAACAACAACACCTTACAATACAATGAAACAAAAGAAAAGAAAAAAATAAATCACAATATACACATCAATTAACAGCAATAATAATAATGATAATAATAATAATAAACAATGCAAGTAATAATATTCGTTAATTTCTAGGCAACAACTGTCTAGCCGTAAACACTGAATACGGCACAAATACGGAAATAAAAAAAAACCTTCAAAATCACAATGAACCAACCCACTCAAATAAAACGTTCACCTCACCACCACAACACACACACACGCACACACACACACACACACACACACACACACACACACACACACACACACACACACACAATTAAACCAACAAACCAAACAAAACCATCCAATAAAGTCAAAAATAGAAAAACAGAGTGTCAAATTTCATAAATGAGCAACACCAATGAAGGCAAGACAAATGTTACGTGCCCAATATAAATCACAAAATTAACAAACATATATAGATATGAATATAGATGCACACACCCACAAAAGAAAAAAAAAAACAGGAAAACCAAATTAATAAACATACAAATCAAATGTATGCAAACACACACACATATATTCGAGCACACCAAACCAACACAGTAAGTGCTCCAGTAGTTCGGATATGCGATACAATGTCCAGCTTGAAGTGCGTCGAGGCAACGAGAGACGAGTATAAAGATTGAAAGTTGAGAATACAGCAACACGCAAGCAGTCAAACTGTGTCCCAAACTGGAACCACTGGAATTTATATTTCCAAATAGATACGTAATAGGATTGCCACACACTATGCATGATTTACTTAAAGGGGCCACCCTACAACATATAGATAGATCAGATGATTAGCATGTTGTTGTAAGCATGACTAGAATGTAGTTAGCATTATTCTAACATTTTTCTAGCATGTTTCTAGCATGATTAGCAAGTTATTAGCATGTCATTAGCATGTTTCTAACATGATTAGCAAGTTGCTAACATGTTTCTAGCATTATTAACAAGTTGATAGCACATGTTTCTATCATTATTAGTAAGTCATTATCATGTTTCGTATCTGATTAGCAAGTTGCTAGCATGTTTCTAGCATCTTTCTAACATGATTAACAAGTTGCTAGCATGTTTCTAGACTGACTAGCAAGTTGTTAACATGTGTTTAATGTTTTTAGCATGATTTACAAGTTACTAGCATGTTCTAGCATGATTAGCATGTTGTTAGCAAGTTTCTAGCATGATTAGCACATTATTTACATGTCATTTGCATGATTGATATATTACTAGCATGTTTCTAGCATGACTTACAAGTTACTAGCATGTTTCTAACATGATCAGCAAGCTACTACAATGTTTCTACCATGATTAACATGTTATTAGCATGACTAGTTGCTAGGCTTGGCTAGGTAGTTGAATAGATTAGAAATATTAGAATGGACATTGGAATGGATTAGAAATAGGCTAGTCCATAAAATGGAAGCTTGATTTAATCTCAAGGGATTCTAGGACTTTAAATTTGAATTTTGACAGTTGGAGTTTGAATAGTGTTGGCTCATTTGAACATTCCGTCAATGTAAGTCTATGGGATTATGGGGAGGGGAGTGTTTTCTGAATGTCTAAGGCCGCGATCACACCGAACGCATTTTTGCAGTGAGAGGTGCCTTTTTTGAATGGTTTTCTGTTGGCAGTGAGCGTTCTGCGCGCTGCTTATCGCGTTTTTGCAGAAGCGCTCTGAGCGCTCGAATTTGAAAAAAAAAAAAAAACACTCTAAGCGGAAAAAACGTCTGACGTTATTCGCATTTTTTCCTTTGTCCAATCTTTGAAACTTTTGGTGTCTGTCGTGGGTAAACCGGAGCTGTATTTTTTGGGGGGTTTCTGGTAATATGACAGTTTAATTAACAGCAAAAACCAAAGGTTTTAGAGTGCTCGCGCTATAATCCTTTGATTTGACTGACAGGACAGCTGTTTTGGTCGTTGCCTAGCAACATAAAAACGCAGCACACTGCTCTTTTTTAAAAGTCACCAAAAAAGGCAGTGCTGTGCACCTCGCGTTTTTAGAACTAAAAGACGCGTTCAGTGTGATCGCGGCCTAAATGTGTTTCATCTATTTGTCGACATTGTTTTGAACTACTGTACAGCTGTGTGTTGCGATCAGGGCCGTTCCAAGCATTGTTGCGATGTGTTCATTGTCAACTCCAAAATTAGATATAAGCTGTCATATGGTCGTGTTACAACGTGCCCCTCAGATGTTACAGTGTACCCCGCCTACGGGGCATGTTGTCACGTTTCTCTTCCTTTCTTTTGAGGTAAATAACGTAAAACATATACACTGTAAATATGAAACAAAGCAATATATTTGTACTAGACAAGTGTGAAAATAATGTGGATACAAATTGTACTCTGAACCCCCACGTGAATTTACATAAACCGCGAAATTCAAAAAGTGTTAGGTTGTGCCCTTCTCTCCCCTAAGTCAGATCAGATATAGCACACTAAGTGAGATCAGTCTAAAGAGCTGGACTGAGTTTGGTGTTTCTAGCTTGAAAGCTCTAGTAGGAGTATTGTTCAGAAAGTTAGCCTAAGAAGAAGAATAAAAAAGCATGGAGCGCATCCGTGTTCTACATCAGAGACACCAACTTATTATTATTATTATTATTATTATTATTATTATTATTATTATTATTATTATTATTATTATTATTATTTCATTGCACACAAAAAGTATTTCCATAACTTCATGAAATTAAGGTTGAACCACTGATGTCAAATAGACTTATCAATGTCCTTATGGCTTTTGAATGTGTCAGTTGTGTTGCTGTTAATGGAGGATCAGATCAGATCAGGATCTCTGATTTTCACCAAAAATATCTTAATTTGTGTTCCAAAGATGAACCAAAATATTACGGGTTTGGAACGACATGAGGGTGAGTAACCCTTTAATGCTTTTCATAACAGGATTAAACCTACTGAAACTAGAAACCATAAATAAAACCACAAACGCACTCACCAATGAGAAGAAGAATGAAATATAGAGTTTGGTCCATTTCTGAAGGAAAAAAGAGCATCAAGTTTTCTAAATAACATTTTCACGAGGGAATTAAACATGTCCATGTAATAAACATTTTAGTAGCATTCACAATCATCAAAACACAAAATTAACATTTTAAAATCTTATTATTGTTAAAGAGTGAACATGTGAGTTGTTCTTACTTCAGAAGTGGTGTGTTTCTGTCCTGAGTCTGTTTCTGTCTGCAGCTTCAAACAATGTGATTATTATATCTGCTCTCATCCGTCATTCAGCATCCCATCAGTTGTGTATTTTTCTAAAACTTATTTTCATATTTTACTTCCTTATCTCTGTTTTGTCCACCTCACTTTAATCCTTATTTGCATATTGACGTCTGTGTCCAGTATAAGTTACTTAATTTTTGAATAAAGGCTACACAAGCATATGGACCAATCAGAAAACTATAGACATGTACAATAATCTCAATTTACATTATAAAGTTCACATCTACACAGCTACTTTAATGCTATTAGTGGGCTGCAACAATTATGTACATCCCTGTTTAATATTTAAAGCAACAGATACTTATGTGCGAATAATTTTGGTCTTTCCTGTTTGAATCAAACACAAGATATTTTATACCAAACCTTCACTGACTTTCTATGAATAACGATATCAAAAGACACATATATCATGTTAGTAAACTAGACAGTTGAAAGCAGTGGTCACCAACCTTTTTAAATCCAAGATCCCTGACCTTGACTTTTATGAAAGACAAGATCTGCCTATTGAAGAATTGAGAGAAAAATACAGCACACATTATATATCCATTGTAGGCCTTTTATTTATTATTTTAATTAGTGATGTGCTTATTCAGATTCTGAATATTTTTTTTTTTTTAACCAAACTTTTTTGGTTCTCTGCAGTTTTTTTTTTTTTTTTACTCTAGATTTACATAGCCCTGTGGAGGACTCAACCTTTGTCTATCCTGCTCAGTATCATAATGCATGCCTACTAAAGCTATAGCAAGCTGAAATATGCATGTTTTGTAAGTGACAATATGTCTTAAGTAACAACCCACTAAATCAACAGTTGAATTTAAAGTTTACTGATTTGTTACAAATTATTTTTAGTTCAATGTCACACAAAGGAGAAACCAGGAAATAGTCAGGAGACAGGAATACTGGCTGTAGATGAGTTTATTTGAGCTGATGTTCTATTATCATTTTAATCTTTTCTGTTTGGATTAAACACAAGATATTTTACATCCAACTTTCATTTTTGATTTTCAATAAATAACCAGAATTCATTCTGCTGAGAATCAAAGCATATGTTGTCAAGAGCTGCTGCTCACAAAAACACATTCAACCAGTCATATAAGATTAGAGCAAAAGAGAAAGAGTCTTAACCACACCAGATATACAGAGAGATTATGAAAACACACATATATCATGTTAGTGTTTTACACATCTAAAAAATATTAAGCAGATGTTAGAAAAATTACATAATGTCATGATACTTAAAATACAGAAATAAAAAAACACTTTTGCCACTTTTAAAAAGCAATAAGCGGATTCACTCAGAGCTTACTACAGAACAAAGCAAATGTCTACATCTGGAAAAAAAAGCAGTAATTAAGTGAATGTAAGTGAACACATGAACATTCATGTGTCCTTCACTCTTAATATCTGCGGCAGATGAAGTTGAGTTTGTCAGTTTCAGGAAGGCTGATCCAGCGCTGATCTCCTCCAGACTGAACTGCTCCTTTTCTCTTCTCGAGGCTGCAGTTTTCGGGTGTCGTTCCGTTCCCTGGAGCCCAGTTCTGATAGCACACAATCTCTCCACTCACCCAGAGCCACATGTTCATGATGCAGTAGTTGTGTAAACCCAACCACACCGCCGCAGTAGACGCCTGTTTAACCACGTTCATCACACCACGCTGAATCTCTTCTGAATGAACCGAGACCAGATCCACATGATTATGTCTGCAGTATGTCAGAGCTTCAGACCACGTCAGATTCTTTGTGATCAGAATCAGTTCAGCATCTGGACACAAAATAAACCACAAGCAGAAACTAGAGAGATACTGATCAAAACAACATGCAGAACAAACACTGTGGAGGAATTTGTCATGTCAGACATGTAGCGTGAACTTTAAGAGATCTGGAGGTGATGATGGATTGTGTTTGTTTTGTAAGGATCAGCTCACCTTCATGACACACAAAAGATTTTAGGCTGCTGCAAGAGATGTCATGCCATTGTCCCTCACCATCATATTTGAGCCCTGCACAGTTTTCACCACGTCCAGCATGACTAGGTTCAGTACGGTACCAGTATCTGAATGAGGAGTTACTCTGATCTGACCACTGCCATGAGTCTCTGAACAGGCCGATCCAGACATCAGATATGTGACGATCATTCATGATCTTCTGAACCTGTTGATTCTCATTCTGGTTCCTCACACTGACCAGATCAATGTGATTCTGTCTGCAGTGACTCTGAGCGTGTCTCCAATTCATCGTTTGATTGACAAAAAAGAGGTCCTGTGATTGCTTTAAAAAAAATCAAATAGACAAAGATTTATGAATCGGCTTGCTCATCATTCTTATGCTGCTTTATGGTTTGAATGTGAACGGGGCAGCGGTAGAAACATCAGAAACACATTTCATTCAAAGACTTATTTTGCTGATATAACATTAAGTAACATGATATTGTCATGTTTCTCTATAATACTGGGTTAGCACAACATCAAATAGACAAAGATGTTACACTGCTGCTAAATATGTCCTTAACAATATGTTGGCAAAAAGTAATTTCAAAATATTGGATTTTAAAATAATATATATTGTACAGTTAGGTAATCTGTAAATAAAAAATGATGACGGGTTTGTATTGAGATAATGAAAGCTGAATCTATCAAGCTATATCATGCAGCTCAAGGTGATCACAAGTCCATATAGGGCTGTTGTTTTCAAGCAAATGCAAATGCAATGCCGTTGTGTTCATTTTTGTTTCCTGTCGATGTGCAGGCTCTTTTATTGCATCTGACAGCAGAATAAAATCTGTGCTTCTGAAAATAGTGAGGGTGCTTTTCTACTTTTCTAAGCTTTTCTAAAAAAAAGACTAATCTTAGTTCGTCACGCTTAAATCGCTCATTGAATCTCTTATGTCCATCATGTCAACAGACCGCGGATGAAAGTAACACTTTTAGTTTGAGCATCGGTAACTCAGTGGTTATTTATGCTAGATCAATATCAACTTTGATGTATGGTAGCCACATTTGTCTACTACAAATACAATTTACTCAGACGTGTACTAATCACAGATTATGTGAGTAAATGTGAATGTTAATGCCAATTTCTGTATTCATTTTAGGACCTTAAATTTTGCACAAAAACAGTTGCTTTGTGTGTGTTTACTGTATTCAGTCACTTGCTGTGTTGCCATCTGACTGTTTTTATGTGAATTTTGGAATATCACATGCTGTTTGGGAATATTAATGTGCGCATACATTCTAAACATGCACACAAAAAACAAAAACAAAAACACGTATGTGCTCATTTGAGGCGGATAGTGTATTTTTTATTTTTTTTTCCCCCAATAAGAAGATGCGTATAATCTATGATGGAAACACATTTTACATAAATCCCTTGATGTGCAACAAAAACCTCACATGACTTTGCCTCAATAGAGGATGCGATTGGATAATTGGACTTATTGAAATCATCATTGGAATCAAGGAGTTTTTTTTTAATGAACTGTTACAACACATGTTTTAAGATGTGGATTTTAAGTATTTAAGTATCAAATTAAACTAGAGAAACTACTTTAGGTTGTGTAAGTCAAATAATTGTATCTACAACACAATGGTTGCTAGGCAAAACATAATCTAAAAAAGCAAAAATACAAAACAGAACAAAAACTTTCTTTCCTGAAAATCAGTTGTTTGGTCAGAAAATCGACAGTGTTGCTCACACTATATATGCCACTTCTCCTATAACATTAAACATGTGAATGGAGGGCATGATATTGATGCCATCACCACAGCTCCTTTCTGACTTGTCAAACTAACCCTGTGTTACCGCTCTCTGGGCTCCCCCCTAATGCAGGGCAGTGGGCCTCCAGGAACAGGGTTGAACATCTATAGTTATATAATGCATCTTTTTTTATAAATGAATGTTTGATGTCATTGTAGGGATTTGCACTCACTGTGATTGGATGAACTACAGATGAATGTCAGGACCTTACTACATCCCTCATCATGCCATTGTCCATTTCTCATCATAACACACTCTTCCCCACTAGCACCTGGTTGTCCAGCAGCCCAGTTCAGATAGAGCGCAGGTTCACCTGAAGACCACTGCCATTTATCACGACCCGTCCACTGCAGCCCGATCCAGACAAATTCATTATTCAAACTCTGCTTCAGCTTGAACACATTGTTTATCTCATTCATGTCGTTCATGTTGTCAACGGTGGCCAGATCTGTGTATTTCTCTCTGCAGTATCTCTGAGCTTCAGTCCAGTTCCTCTCCTCATTTATAAAGTGATACTGACGCTGAACACATGCAGATACGGAGCAGAGAGCTGTGAAAGAGAGGCTTTGCTTTCATTCTTTTCATAACATAAACAAACCTGATAAACCTGTAAACCGCAAGTAAAACCACAAACACACTCACCAATGAGAAGAAGAATGAAAGTGTGGTCCATTTCTGAGAAAGAAACATTATGAAAAAGTAAAATAAATAAAAAAAAGCACCTTAGCAGCGTAACATGATTCACCTCAATTCAGGTAATTGCAACATTTCAAAGTCTAATTCAAATTAAAGATTAAACATGTGAGTTTTTCTTACTTTAGAGGTTGTGTGTTTCTGTCCTGAGTCTGATGTTTCTATCTGCAGCTTCAAACTATGTGACTATTATATTTTCTTTCGACCGTCATTCCACATCATATCATTTTCATATTTTACTTCCTCGATTTTTGTGTATTTGTCCATCTCTTTCCCTTAATTTCCATACAGACGTCAGTGTCAGTAAATATCAGTCAATATGAGCATGGGCCTTAATTCCAAAATTTCATGCGTATGATAATTATTAATATAAATGTTAACGTTCAAAACTGAACATCTGTTTTAATGTTACAGATGGGTAACATAACATAAATTATTATTTTAATTGTATTTATTTATTTATTTTTTTCTGTTGAGCCTTTTTATATGGTGCTGTAAAAAAAAGTGAACTCACTAATGAGCGGATTGATGAGGGTTGAGTTTATTAGTCCAGACAGGTGATACTGGTTACTGAGAGCCTTTAAAAACCCTGCTTTTGGGGCTCCAGTGTGTGAGATGAAGGTTTAAATGTGATAATTAAGAAAGGGTTTGTACTGAGAGAAGGGTTTGAGATATTTTAACAAGACAAGATAAAGAGGAAGGAAAGATCTGTCCCCTTCCTATGTTGGGTTTCTACTTTTTGCTCTTCTGAGAGCTGAGAACCCTGGTGGAGAAGATGAGACCACAGCAGACATGAACAACAGGGATGAGACGAACACTCTGACCAGCCTCTGGTCATATTTTGTATTTGTTTGCCCCTGGGGTCCATTTATAATGTTAGGCAAGACTCTCATTATCCCAATTGAAATTGAAACATCATCTGCTGTTGTTTCAGAAGAAATGTGTCTGATTTTCTCTGGGTAAATACTTGACTGTGACTAGATGGAATGTGGTGATTTAAACATATTTTAAATATATATTTTTTTAGAATTAATCTCTTTGTGACAATTTGTATTGTTTCGTTTCATATGCATGTTGTTTTCTGTATGTTTTGCATGTAAACTCATTTGTTTATGTCCTCACCACATTTAGACCTTCAGGCTGGACTATATTTACATCTCTGACGTAAAACAGAAGCGTAAACAATGGGTGTTATTATTCTAGTCAGATTCCCTTACATTTCATTCAGCCTTAATAATTTATTAGTTTCATTGCAACAACAATAAAGTTACACTATAACCGCGTCTCGATTCAAAGGCTGCATCTCTAAGTCCACAAAGATTGAAGTTTGCATTGATAAATGAGATGATCTATGGACGGTTTCCTGTTTGCTTCACCAGCTGTTCCCGCCCACCGCTTGTCGCCTAGCAATCGGGACACAGCGGAGATGTTTCTGATGTTTCTTTTAAAAAACATTTTTGTTTCTAAAATCATCCTAAATCAAACACTGTAACAAACTAATGTCGTGTTCAAATCCTTATTACTGTATAATGAACAAATGTTTACTGTAGAACCTGTATACAGCATGTTGCTGTAGATCTGCAAAGCACAATTGTGGGTAAATACACAAGTCTCAGAACAGTATGAATCTTCATAAAAAGAAAGAGCATAAGTCTGAGTTTCCCGTTGGTCAGTTGTCACTCCACTACCTGGAATTAATGAAGATCTTCTGTTCCCTTGACCTTTTTCCCAAGTTCAAAAAAAAAAAAAAAAAAAAAAGAAGAAAGCTGTGGGAGAATGCATGTCATTTATTTGAGTAAACCTGTTTCATAAAATGGTTATTTTTCCTCATTCCTTTAATAAGTCCTTTAAAATTAGCATATTTCTTGCAACATAGACCATAAAGGTTAGATTATTGTGGCTACAGTCACTGCTTTGCTAAACAATGTCTTGCTCAAGAGACTTCCCTGTTGAAAAAAAACAGCATATGCTTGTTAAGAAGGTTTTGATACTGGTTTAAACTGGTCCTTTGTTGGTTTATGCTGGTCCTTGACCATGACCAGCACAAACCAACTGCCTTTTCTAACCCGTTTGTGGAAACTGTCTTCAATAAACTACCGTACATGGATTCTAACTCAGCCTCAGCGTCCTCGTTACACAGATGTTAACAGTTAAACAAAGTGTACTGTCGACACATGCACTCTAGAAAGGTCCATCTTGGTCCAGCATCTGATGTGTTTTTCTCTAGAAGTGATGGCTGATAAAAATGTCTTTGTACTCTTTTATTCTAAGGTTATTTTATAATCCCCCCACACAAGTGCTTGCGAATGTAAGTGTCTGTTGTTTTTGCAGTCTTCACTATTTTGTTGTTGTAGATGTTCCATCTCTTTAGTTTTGATTTCTACTGTGAATGGCCCTGGCCAGTGCTGCCACCTTGTGGAAAAATTGATTAGTGCAAAACACAGTCACTGCGCATGTGCAACGTTACAAAAACTGAATTGTATATGACAGTATGAGTGCACTATTTGGGTGACGCAGACCCTTGCGCATGTTTAAAACTGAAGTATAGTTTGGCCTTAATTTGAATTAGGACCATGTTGGATTTTATAAATGAACAGTCATTCTGAATGTGGGAAGCAGTCAGAGATAAGATTGCTGGTTGTACGTGAGTTTATTTGAGCTGCTGTTGTTGACAAGTTCTTTAATGTTTAGTACAAAATGACTGTAGATATTTTATACCCAATCTTCACTCATTTAAGAATAAACATTTAATTTAGCTGAGGCACATAATGTTGCACATTGATTCACATTCAACCAGTCATTTCTAATCTAAAGACATGATTAATACATGAAGCTCCATATAAGAGAGAGAAGTAGCCAAAACAACCTTTTAACACAAATTAGGAAGTTAATAAACCTCATACCATACTCTTCAGTTACAATTAATTATTTCATGATGAAATAGAAACCAATATAAATGTACATCTAATGGTGAGTATAAGATGTCCTTTGACTTTCCACAAAATTCAATTAAGATAGTAAATGACTAAGCAAATCACACACAAAAACATGTTGATATAATTTGTAAACAAAAATAAAATAGGTGAATAGTTCACTAAAGAATATATTTTGAACTATAACATCTGAGCAAAACGTTTCAGCTTTTTTTAACCCTCACCAGGTATGACTGCGTGCTGAGACTGAAATTGTTAAATGTATTACTTTACGAAGTGATTAATGAAAATGAAGTTTAAGGATGTGAAAACAAGCATTTGTTTTCTTACATGAAAGCTCTTTGTATCCTTTCACTCCTAATATCTGCTGCAGATGAAGTTGAGTTTGTGGTGTTCAGGACGGCTGATCCAGCGCTGATCTCCTCCAGACTGAACTGCTCCAGATCTCACTGCATGTTCACAGTCCTCCTCTGATGTGCCGTTCCCTGGAGCCCAGTTCTGATAGCACACGGTCTCTCCACTCACCCAGAACCAGATGCCCACAGTGCAGGAGTGACGTAAACCCAACCACACCGCCGCAGTAGACGCCCGTTTAACCACATTCATCACTTCACGCTGAATCTCTTCTGAATGGACCGAGACCAGATCCACATGATTCTGTCTGCAGTATCTCAGAGCTTCAGACCACGTCAGATTCTCTTTGATCACAATCAGTTTATCTGGAAACAAAACAAACCACAAGCAGAAACTAGACAGAGACTGATCAAAAACAACATGCAGAGCAAACACTGTGGATGAATTTGTCATGTCAGACAGGTAGCGTGAACTTTAAGAGATCTGGAAGTGATGGAGATTATGTTTGAATTTAGTGGGTTATATCACTAAAGATTATGACCGTTTTATATTAGTTGGTGATTTTAATAATCATGTTTGCCGCCCTTCTAACTCCCATTCTGTGGACCCTTAAGCTCGTAATGTCAGTACAGGAATAGGAATATTGCACCATTGCTCGCGCGTGTCTGTTTTTTATTACATGTGTCGGAGTACAAATAAAGACATTATATAGTATCTTTTAAAGGCTTACAATCTAAACTTTTACGATACATGCATCATTTTAGCATTTATGTTACATAACGTAAGATAATAAGGTCTGAATATGACCCCCACAAACAAGCCACCCTCCATGAAGATCAACGTAATAATATTCATATTCAGATGGCTCAAACTTATCAAACATAGATAAGTCATATCAAATTCTCTCATTCCCCAAATTGTGACTATGTAGTATATTTAATCGATATAATACATTACAGATAATTATAGTCAAAAGTATCCCCACAATGATAGAAGCAATAACTTCTGTAAACAAATAAACATTTATGTCACATTCCTGCTCTGATTACTTCTAAAAGTTTTCTGAAAACTTTATAGCAGCACTTAGATTAGGTTGTTATATTTAAAATGAGACTATGCTCATTTTCAGTGAGCTTGTACGGCTACACGGCATTACAAAATATTACAGATGTTCCGATCAGTGTGTGCGATGAAGTTGAATGGTGCGGTTTTTCTACTAGTTTTGCCTTAACAAGTTTGTATTGATGGGTGTCACATGCCTGAAAAGCTCCCAATCAAATCTGTCCAAAGAGATGTCCATCAAACTCCTAGACCAATCCGTTCCCTGCTGAAAAAAACAGCTAAAACCAGCCTAGGCTGGTTGGCTGGTCTTAGCTGGTTTAAGCTGGAAATGGCTGGTTTTAGCTGGTGGTTTCCCAGCCTGGAAAAATGGCCAAAACCCCTCTAAAACCAGCCTGCCTCCCAGCTATGACCAGCTAAAACCAGGCTGGTTGACCAGCTAAAACCAGTCAACCAGCCTAGGCTGGTTTTAGCTGGTTTTTTCACCAGGGTTGTTGATTTGTGCCTTTCCAAACACGCGGGAGGAGCTCACTCGAAACTCAAAATGCGCAACGCCCCTCAGTGCAGTTGGATTGTAAACAAATACAATATTACTTATGAATTATTCCACCCTTTAGTTAAAATTAAAAATGTTTTGTGTAAAATGAGACCATTTTTATCCATTAGCACAATGTATGTGGGAATGGGACACTTTTGAATTCAGGTATACCTTATATTGCAAAATAGAGACACCTAAAGGGCATATTGCCTCCATTCAAATAAATCTCAATAACTTAATCAAATAAATCCTAATAACAAAAAAGAAAAAGAAAATCCCTGTTTACTGGCACCTAGTGAAATCAAAAGAAACGTTTTTGCAGGACGATGGGCCAAACAGATCTACTCTCAAATTAAAACTTAGTTAAAAAAAAATAATAATAATAAAAAAAAAACTTCCTAACCTGAATGTCAACCAACATATTGAGCTGCTAAATAATGCATGGTTGTACATTTTAAATGTGACTGCTCCTTTAAAAGTTTTAAACTGAAACCTAAGTATGATTACCTTCTGAAATGCACGCATTAAGACAACTTTATATGAGTTTTATAAGATTAGTCTTCTGGCCTACCAGACTGCTAACAAGTCTGCAAAGACTGCTTATTTTTCTAGTTTATTTTAAACCGTGAAGCCTAAGGTTTTGTCTTCAGTAAATAATTCTGTCTTAAATCAATTACATACTAAATCCTTCTAATGCACTATGTGAAAACCTCTTGAGCTTTTTCACTGATTAAATCAGCCATTAGCTACACAGGAGTCTTTTGATTCCATTGCGTTACAATCTCTAACTGAAACTATTATCATGATTTAACACACCCTCGGCATTATACATTTTAATTTGATTCTGGCTCTGCTTTGTTTTCCTTATGTTCCTAATGTTTATTAATTGTTCTGTTCCTGCATGCCTGCAATTGACCTCCTTTGCACAGGAAGCCTTCCTCAGACATGTCTGTTTTAAGTAACTAACAACTTATTTTTGTAGGTTTTTTTTTCTTTTTTTTTTCAAGCTGCTATCAACTACAGTCTTTTTTTTTATTTTATTTTATTTATTTTTTTTAAGGTATAAACCATATCAATTTCGAGTTTAATAAATCTACCCTGGAAGCCCTCTCAGTTTTTAATCAAAAGTGTATTAGGAACCGTTGTGTTATTTTTGACAGTTGGCTTACGTTAGATAGCTTTGAAAAGATGATGTTTTTGTACGCGTTATTTACTGTTTGGGACCTTGCACAGCACTTTGGTCAGTCCTGTGACAGTATTTAAATGTGCTTTTATAAATAAAATAACTAGAACTAGATAGATGGATTGTGTGTGTGTGTGTGTGTGTGTGTGTGTGTGTGTGTGTGTGTGTGTGTGTGTGTGTGTGTGTGTGTGTTTTGTGAGGAACTACTCACCTTCATGACACACAGAAGGATATTGGTTGTTGCAAGAGGTGTCAAGCCAGTGTCCCTGAGTGTTCAGTTGTATCACTGTACAGTCTTCACCTTGTCCATAATTATTAGGTTCACCAGTGTTCCAGTATCTGAATGAGGAGTTACTCTGATCTGACCACTGCCATGAGTCTCTGACTCTGAACAGACCGATCCAGATCCATGATCCAGATAACTGTTTATCACTAATGAACTGCTGAACCTGTTGATTCTCATTCTGGTTTCTCACACTGACCAGATCAAAGTGATTCTGTCTGCAGTGACTCTGAGCATCTGTCCAATTCATCATCTGATTGACAAAGACAAGTTCTGTGTTCGCTTTAAGAAAAACAAATAGGGATTAGATTCATTAATTAGTGTGTTCATTATTTTCACACTGCTGTATGGTTTGGATATGTACAGAAACACGCTATTCAAAGACTTGAGCTGCTTTTACAACTGAGGAATTAAACTGAATGTTTATGTTCAGGATTATTTTAAAGATTTATCATAACATTGGGGGACATTGTGATGATCTTAAAGCATCCTCTGTTGATCCAGAATATTTGACTTACAAAGAGACGGATGAGAGAAACATCAAACAGAGGACAATGTTAGACTGCAGCTAATATGCTAATCCATAGGAACACCCACTTGAGCTGTAGATTGCTAATTTATAAATAAATATTTAATAAATGAATTGTTTTAATGGACAATCAAGAATTAGACTTGCATTCATGTAGGGTGATTTCAGGTAAAGTGGGCCATTTGAGGTTTGAGTGCCATATCTCCTGAAAAGTTAACAGTCAATGACTGCAAAGAATTTAGTAAACTATTGCCATAAAAGTTCTTGACATTTAGCAAATCATTTTATTGGACTGAGGTTGCTAAGGGAGGAGGGGCAATGTCTCATTTTGAGACCGCGCCAGAAAAAAAAAAGCAAGTGAGCGGCCTGACATATCCAATCTTACTTACCAATAAGGATGATAAATCAATAACACATTTAGAAATAAAGATTCATAACCCATGTCTTGATGGCCTCTGTGAGATAAAATGCTGATTTCACTAAATTATATACTAAATATAATAAACCTAATGTTTCAAAACTTGTAGGGCCTGAACAATATATATATATATATATATATATATATTTCTTTTTTTTTTTTTTTTTTTTTTTTTACATTAAGCTCTTCAGCTCTGCACCCCCAAAACTGCATCATCTAAGTGATTGTAAAATATTGATACGTTGCGAAGCAAAAATGGTATCATTTGAAAGGTAAGAACTTCAGCTTTCTTGTGCATCCCATCATTTTTACATTTATGGTGCATAAAATTACACAAAAAAGGTCTAAATTTGGTCAAATTTTAGATGTATTGGAATTCAAGAGAAAAAAAAAATAATGCTAAACTAAATTATTTTACTTAATTTCGTTTATTTAATAAACGTAATAATAGTATCATATATAGCTTTTTCCTTTAGTATACCTGTTATAGAAAAATCTTTATGCTCAGCTTTAATTAGTGACTGAATAAAATGATGTCTTTCATTGTTGTATTTCCTGCAGTGAACGGTTTCTACTAGTTTTGCCTTAACACTTTGCATTGACGGACGATTACATCATCAAGTTATGTGTCACATGTCTGAAAAGATCCCTATCTGATCAAACTCCTAGGCCAATCCGTTGTCGAGTTTTGCCTTCGCAAACACAAGGAAGGAGGGCACAAGGAAATGGGACACGCACCCTAGCGAGCTCGCATCTCGGTCAATAAGAGTTGGAAAACTGAATTATGAACAAATGCAATAATAATTATGACTTATACCACCCATGTGTTAAATTGTAAGGTGTTTTGTGAAAAATGAGACCATTTCCATCTATTTAGCCCTATGTATGTGGAAATAGGATACTTTTCAATTCCTGTGTGCCTTATCTTGCAGAATGGAGACCCCTAGAGGACATTTAGCCTCTCTTTCAATTAACTTCTCTAACTTTTTAAATTATTTTTTCTCCATTTTACTGCCACATAGTGGAATCAAAAGAAACGTTCTGCAGCATCATAGACCAAACAGATTTCAAATGACAGACGTTCAAACAAAAACTTTAAAATATATATATATATATATTTAATTTGTGTCTATCATAAAATTATGAAAAAATACAATAAAAAAATTTATTATTCCACCCATGTGTTAAAATTTAGATTTTTTTTTTCTCTGTAAAATGAGACCATTTTTATCAATTTACTCCAATGTATGTGAGTAGGGCGCTGTTTTAAATTCAGGTATGCCAAAATCAGTAAAAAAAATCCCAAATATGCAGCAGAGCGGAAGGGGTTAACTTAACACAAACATCTTAAAAACAGTCCGTATTAATAATAAGAACACAGTTAAATGTCATACATGATTTTTGTTAGTGTCCTAAAGCTATTAACTAAAAAGTATCTCAATTTATCTGTTATCACATGTAAAAGTACATTTAAGCAATACAGGTTTGTACCGAGATACTGAACACTGAAATAACAAACTGTATTACTGTACCTCTACAGTATAGTCACTGCTATATGGATTTTTTTATTAAGTGTAAATGTACCCAGTGACAGCTTTTGTACCATTATTTCTGAGAGTGATAAAATGATTATTGTTGTGATTTACAACTAGATCCATATCAATCTCTCTCTCTTCAATATTTTTTTTTTTTTTTTTTTTTTTTTTTGCTTATATAAATTGTATTAACATCGAAAGTGTGACAAATACACAATAATTTCTATATTCACAGTGAAAGAAAAATAAGGGTTATTACTGCATTAATGTATCTGTAAATTAATGGTTGTTGAATTTCTATGAATTAATTTTAAATGGCAGCACTCACTGTTATTGCAGATGAAATGCTGGTTACCACCACATGGCAAATCATGAAATGTCCCATTTGTCATCATACCACAATCATCTCTGCCTTCTGGTTGTCCAGTAGCCCAGTTCAGATAGAGCGCAGGTTCACCTGAAGACCACTGCCATTGATCACGACCCGTCTTCTGCAGCCCAATCCAGACAAACTCAACACTTCCATCATTCACACTCTTGTTCAGCTCGTTCATGTCGTTCATGTTGTCAACGGTGGCCAGATCTGTGTATTTCTCTCTGCAGTATCTCTGAGCTTCAGTCCAGTTCTTGATCTCATTTATAAAGTGATACTGACGCTGAACACATTCAGATACGGAGCAGAGAGCTGTGAAAGAGAGGCTTTGCTTTAATGCTTTTCATAGCAAAATCAAACCTAATGGAGCTAGAAACCATAAATAAAACCACAAACACACTCACCAATGAGAAGAAGAATGAAATGTTGCGTTTCATCCATTTCTGAACAGGAAAGATAAATAAATGCAGATTTTACATCTTTACTGTTTAGTTAAGTGTAACTCATGATTTCAGTGATAATGACATAACAGGAACATAAATGCATTATATGCAATCATTAAGACAATATCAAATGTCAGAAGTCTAATTCTAGTTAAAGAATAAACATGTGAGTTGTTCTTACTTCAGAGATTGCGTGTCTGTCCTGAGTCTGATGTTTCTGTCTGCAGCTTCAAACAGTGGGAATATTATATCTGCTCTCATCCGTCATTCAGCGTCACAACATTTGTTTATTTCTCTAAAACAAAAGGCCTTTTCTTGTGTCAGGCCTTTTTGCTGTTAATTCTTTGGAAGTTAATTTGCATGTGGTAGAGACCGTTGCATGGTCGGCACCAAAGGGCTTTATGCATGAATGTGTCATAATGTCAGCTTCGATCCAGTCAGTGACCAACAGCATATTTCTGCGTCCCAAACTAAACATTATTGTCACAAATATTTAAACACATTCTGTGTCTCCATTGTCACATTATATGTGTCGTGAGAGCTATGCACACAATGTAATGATATATGCAAATACAAGACAACACCAACAACACACTCAATGTTTCAGTTATGGAAACCATAAGCACAGGGAACATCCACATTATTTCATTATTTATGCAGTGCACCTGTGTGTGATTTTTGATTTCAATCTTTCCTGAGTTTATCCAGAGGAAATCTGGCCCCCTGACTGAGTCTGGTTTCTCCCAAGATTGTTCCTTCATTTCTGCAGATGAGAGTCACAACTGCCTGACACAAACATCTCTCAGTTTAACACAGCCGCGGCCTGACCACAGTTCAGAGGATGAGACAACCTGTGTGACTGCAAAACATTCATAAATGTTTAATAAGTGATATTCTAACAATTTGTTTTGCTAATTAATTTACAAGTACTTAACAAGTAATTAGTTAATGATGAACTAATCATTTACAAAACATGATTATGCATTCATAAATGATTAATAAGTGATATGTTAGTATTGTTATCTGTTTTGTAGATTATGATTAACTAATAATTTACAAAACATTATTATACGTTTACAGATAATTAAGTAATATGCTAACGATTTACAAATCTGTCGTACGTTATCTTAAAAAATCAAACAGATCCTTAGTAAGTGGTTAATATGTTACTAGTTAATATATTATTTGTCACTTAAAAATAAATACAATATCAATCATTTACATTTTTATTTATCAGTTGTAAAACATTTACGCTTACACTTTAGATTCGGGGATGCAGAAGGTGTTGTAAATGCCTTGTATACACAAGATCATTGCAACATGTTAGAAAGATCTACAAATGATGTGTAACACATTTACAAATGATGAATTGTTTACACTAGATTAGGGGATGCAGAAAGATTTGTAAATTATTTATTTATGCATTTACACACCAGCTTTTGAATACTTTGTAGTGTGTACTGCAATATAAGAGCTGACTGATGGTGAGGGTAAAGATGTCTTCTCTGGCAAACATGAGCTGCGCCCCAAATAACGCACTATACACTCTGCACTTATTCACTGTGTACTTCTGCACTTATGCCCTTTGCACCATGTAGTGTATGAATTATATAAGGCTATTTTATAACACCCTAAACAAACTTTCACAAGAACCTCATATTTTTTCATATCAACTTCAAATTTGGAATAACTTATTTAGATGTAAGGCTTCAAGTTGATATCAAATTTAGGATAAAAGCAGTTATTTAAAATATGATTTTATATAAAATATAATAAAAATTGCACAGTGTATTTCCTTTACAGTAAATGTAAACTTCTGTATTTAGTTAATACTTTTTTTTTTTTTTTAATTCCGCTTCTGCAATAATCTGCTGATTGTTTTCTCTAAAAAAGAGACCTACCTTACATCTGTATTCCAAAGTGTTCATGAATTACAACTATTTAAGTTGAAAATAAAAATGGGGGGGGGGGGGTGGCAGTTAAGGGGTTAACTAGTCATTTTTAACAATTTACTATGGATCTGTTTGATTATTTCATGATATGCTATTTTAAAGATAATTTACGACAGATTGGTACATCGTTAGCATATCACTTATTAATAATTTATGAACATAGTGTTTTGTATAATAATTAGTTTATCATTTACTAATTACTTGTAAGTTAACTTGCAGTTGACTTGTAAATGAATTTACAAAACATACACAAATTGTTAGCATATCACTTATTAATAATTTGTGAATGTTTTCTGAATGATTATTTCATAATTAACTAATCACTTATAAAAGACTTACAACTGAACGTTATTACAAAGTGTCATACAGTGGAAAAGTGTGGGCTAACCAATAGCGGGAATGGTTGTTTATTAGTCTCCACGCCTTTAGTATGATTTATCCAGTGATATATCCACCCAGAACGTGTAAAAGAGGAACATTAGAACATTGTTGTGTGCCTGGGTACCGTTTGCATGGTTCTGTTCAAGGACCAGAACTGTGTGCTCCCTTTGTGGGTAAATTTCTAGTTCCCAGGTAATAGGGTGGGATCGTCTGTTATATTGCAATCTTGTCGATATTTTACCACAACGATACATATTCTTTTGATAAAAAAAAAATAAAAATAAAAAAATAAATACAAATTCATCATTAAACTTTTTTATTTTTTAAAACCTAATTGCAGTTACTATTTCTGGACATGTTTTGCCCCATGTCTCAAGAATAAGTGTATATACAGGAAACATGGAATACACATCATTACATCATTACAAACAGCAATCACCATCTGAATGTCAGTGTTGTGTCCTGTATTATTCTGTTTCTCCTAGTGTTTTCCCCCTGTGTTTCTAGTTTATTTGGTTTGTTCCAAACTAAAATAATAACATCTTTTTCTGCTATTGTTTAGGCATAAAAGTGAAATTTTCTATGTCTAGAAAAATTGTGTTTAGCTGGAATTTGGAACAAAAGTATGAAAAATTATATATATATATATATATATATATATATATATATATATATATATATATATTAGTGGTGGGCCGTTATCGGCGTTAACGTGCTGCGTTAACTTGAGACTCTTATCAAGCGATAAAAAAAAAATATTGCCGTTAATCTATTCTCAAAGTTGGGTTGGGAGCTGGGTCTAAACTACGTAAACTATGATGACTTTCACCTTGATATTTCAGCGCGGATGACGTATACCTAGTCGAATTGCACTGTAGGGCGAGAACGAGTCTTCAACTTCATCAAATGAGACGTGCAAACATGGATGCAGCTATGAAGCCTCTTCAGGGCAGGTGCGTTGCTAGACCTTTTTTAAATTAAATTTAAATTTAAATTGACCTCAGTGGGAAAAAGGTGTTAGCGGATTTTAGGGTAACAGGAGGGTTAAGTCTTTTGAAAAGAGACTCTGAAATAATCTGTTTCTTTGTTTATAACAGTAACCAAGAAAAGGGCAGAGCAAAAAAAGACAGGTGGTGGTCCTGCACCCCCTCGTCACACCCGGCAGGGATACAAAGGGATGTGTAACATCCTATTGGTCTAAATAATAATAATAATAATAATAATAATAATAATAATAATAATAATAATAAAAATAAATGTTTCCATTGCACAGGACAGTGAAGCAACCCTGTCTGATGACTGTGGTTTGGAGGAAGTACCTGTAAGTGCATGCATAATTTGGCCTGAATTTGTACTTCTATGTATTTCTGACTCAAATAATGTGCATAACCCTGACTCTCTGAAAATTCTTGAGTCATGCACTGATCCGGGCCATTTAGCTTGAGTCACACACCATCTAAGAGATTTCATTATATGTGAACACACTCCTTTTCATTATAGTACCATCTAAAATATTAGTATTACTCCCCTGCACATTTATACTGTGAACCCCCTTTTCGATTGACAAAATCCCCTTCATTGTGGCCTGGGGGGACCTTGATGGCAATGTGTGCAGTCTATGGTACCAATCACATAAGGGAAGCCTGGGGACAACCGAGCTATAGTTACAGACATAGGTCATGATTGCATGACATACATTATCAGAATTCAATGTACCTGGAATAGAAAAATATTTTCTATAGCCTTGGTCTATCATCTTGATTACACAAAGTAATTTACTATTACTACTGTAAAATATAAATTAAATCTGAAATAATAAAATATATGAAATAGAATAATTAATAGTACATTTCCCTTTTTTTAGAAAATGACCTGTATGTATCTGTAAGAAATCAATAAGAGAATCAAATACTGCATTGATAATATTTATTTATGGAAAACAGTGTTACACAAACTATGTTTAAGTGACATATGCACTTTTCAAACGACAGACTGCATTTTTTTTTTTTTTTTTTTTAATAAAATACCCTATTTCACATATATGCGCGGTCATCTTTGACTTGTAATATAATAGTACAAAAAAATTGGGAAAATTACACTGTTGCTTTCGTAAATGAAGCGGACATAACTGAGTGGCCGCGATCTAATCCTGTTTACATAAAGTAAGCTTTCTCCAGAGCAGGTTAACGCTTACGCATCTGTTGCTATGACAGCAAATGCCGGATGAGCGTCGAAGAACCGAACGATTCAAGATCACGCAAAATCGTCAACAAACAAATCCAGCTAATTTAGTTAGCGAGGTACGAAGAACGGACCCCAGCTATCTCATATTTTGTCTGTTTCCCAATATCAAAATGATCATTACATTATAAAGTCCAACATGCTTTGAATCATAATTCAAACATATCAAAGTTCAGATGCTGCATCCTTTAAAGGCTTCATTCAAAAATTATCAACAAAGGCTTTCCCATTTCAAGGCTCTTTTAAATGTGCACAAATAAGTAGTTCTTCCTCTGACTGTGAAGGAAAGAACAAGTGGATATTTCACATTTAATTGTAAGTATTGTGTTATAACTTACTCAAACACCCAGCCATGCGAAAAGTAAAAAATAAATAAAAATGGTGCGAGTCAAAACTCGCTCTAAAATGTAATTTTGAGGAGTAAGGAGCTGACTGTTCAGTTAGAATATACAGAAAGACCAAAGCAATAAAACAATCAATTGATGGAACAACACTTTCACGTTCAAGAGTTTTTATACTGCTGTCATTCAATCTTTGTCTGATCATGTTTTAACCAAGCTACAATAAATGATGTCTGGGGGATTTTGTTTGACTGTCATAGACGTCTCAATTAACAACGCACACTTTGACTTTTGTGAATTTTGAAGGATGTAGCCTCTGAATTGGGACACAGTTATGAATAAGACTGAATTAAATACAATGAACTTAACAAATAAGCACTACATAGCAGAAGTATATATATATATATATATATATATATCAGTCATTCTTGAGACATGGGACAAAACATGTCCACCAATTATAACTGCTATTAGTTTTAAAAATAAAACATATTTTCAATTGTAAATGCTATGGGGATTAATAATAGAATGTATTTAACACAATTATCCCCTTCAATTTCATTTGCTCATTATTATGTGAAATCTATGACACTTATTGTCTTCTCACTACATCTAAAACTGTGTGTCCACAGAGAAGGGTTTATTCATTCATATGCTATAAAATGGATTAAAAAAAATTTTAATGATGAAAAAGACCTCGTTTTATCAAAGGCAACACTTAATAATATGTCATAGTAAAGCAAGGTTGTTTTTCAGTCAGACATGTGTGTTTAATAAGGTTTCGAAGGTGTGTCCTCACTTTTTGTCAACACCGTCAGACATTACTTAAAATGTAATAAAATCAGGGAATATCAGGGGCTATCACTCTGAAAGGACCCCCTTGCCACAGTCCTCTTCTGCAGAGTACATCAATGTCACACAGGCTCTGCTAAGTTTTATAGTTTTAGAATATTTTAATTGTAATGTTAATATTTCGTGTGTCACAACTATGATATGTCAACACCAAACATCCAATTTCTGAGAAAATTATTTGAAATCTTTAAACCATTTTATTCTCCTGAAGCAGGTTCCATTAGCCTCTAGCATCAACAGAAAAAAAACAAAATGTCTACTACATGAACTCCATTTGTTTTGTGAAAGAAATGGCAAATTTGTCAACACCGTCAGATGTCACCACCGTAAGATTTTGTGTTCCAATAATATATCAAAATACTTAAATGTGACTCTTGAATAGAAGCTTTATAAACAATAACATACTCACTGTTTGTTGTGGTTGTTTTAATACAGTAATTAATTGATTCAATGTATTTGATAGTTAAAATGACTACAAATTCAGGTTTTGGTCAACACCGTCAGATGTGTCAACTCCGTCAGTTCTGTCACCTCCGTCAGATGAATATTTTGATGATATTTCATTATGATATTTTATATTTGTTGTGGAATTGTTGGTCACATGTAAAAGTGTAATCTGTCTACTAACATGAGAATGTGTTTTGAAATGTTAAAAACATCTAGAAAGCTGTTAAAGATAAAGTTGAAATTATATTACACATTCCAAGTTAAAAAAGACATTTTTTTAAAAAAAGGAGAAAAGTTGGGAGGTTGTATCAAAGCATAGCTCAGTAGCTTAGTACATATAAGATACATAAATGTAGTTTCCTTTGTCTGAGTACAAAGTTTTATTTTTTTCAATTTTGCACCCTCTTTTGTCCCACCTTTCAAGAATGACTGATATATATATATATATATATATATATATATATATATATATATATATATATATTAGGGGTGGGCATAGATTATTTTTTTTAATCTAGATTAAAATGGCTAATTTGAATTCTGCTGAAGGCATTCAGAATATGTGTGCTACCCAAATAATGACTAAAAGTAAGTCTTCGAGAACGGGCCAGGTGGCGCATTAGATCAGGCGCTCATCTCCTGTTTCCAAAATGCATCACAAACTGCTTGACAACTGCATTTACAACATAATTACCTATACAAACTTGTGTAACCAAGTACTTCTGCGCAAAAGGCTGCACGACGTGCGCGTTGCCGTTAAATACACAGACGCGCACGGGAAAGAATAGCCTATCTGCGTGCATAGTCTTCGTTGCTTTTAGAAGCATCAATTCAGTTGTTGCATATAGTTTAATGTCTTTTTTTCGGGATTATCAAAGTAAATTATAACGCAAACTTGAGATTTTACTGGGGCACAGCAGATTTTCACTGGGGCACATAAATTTAAATTTAAAACCTCTAGAATATGATATTTTTTTTGCTAAAAGGTTAGTGTCAGGTAATTGATGTCTTTGTTGACTACTTAACAACACTCTGAAACACCCCCCAACTTTCACTGTAAAACACCTGTGACAAAATCTCACTGACAGAAAACCTTTGCGTAGAGGCCATTTTCGATTGAGAGAGCAATTCAACTGACAGTGGTTCTCGCAATACTACAGGTATGGCTGTGTTAGTTTTTTATTTTATTTTTATTATACTTAACATATAAAATTATAGTGTATATTTTAAAATCCTAGCATGTTATAGTGACCTCAATATCACCCAAAACAAATGTGTGTAAAAAAAATTATATTTCTTATGTTTTATACAGCTAAAAGAACCTGGGGTCAAATTGACCCCAAAGAACACCGATGTGACAAAATGTGTACAGGGCATTGACAAAATAATATCATGTTAATTTTATGTTTACCAAGTTTTCCCCATTAAATTAGGAAAAGTCATTCAATCTGAAGCAAAAAAAAAAAAAAAAAGTCAATTATATATGTACATACGTTAAACATTGAATGGGGTCAAATTGACCCCAAGGATAACAGGAGGGTTAACCCTCAGGTAGTGATGGAAGAAACAAGCTTTTTGTAACTGTGAATCAAATGAATGGGCTGCTTGGCAAAATTAATCACGTTTCAAAGCCTTAATGAAGCAAAAGCAGTTGTTTTGTCTTGGGTTTTCATGTTCATGTTTTCATGTCCTTTTATTATGAAGTTGTATCCTGCTGTTTGGTGAGTGTCTGTTTGTTTCATGCCAAGTCAAGATCACACTAAGTCAAGTCAGATGCTAATTTATGTGTTTAAATAAACCCTTGTTTCAAAAGTGGCAATCACTACATTCAGGTACAATTGACTGCTTAAGAGATAAATAAACATGAAGATAAAGTACAAAGAAGTAAAGTAACAGAGCACAGAAGCATCTGTTGTTTTGAAAGGTCTGTGTATCTTTACTCTTAATTTCTGCTGCAGATGAAGTTGAGTTTGTCATGTTCACGATGGCTGATCCAGCGCTGATCTCCTCCAGACTGAACTGCTCCAGATCTCACTGCATGTTCACAGTCCTCCTCTGATGTGCCGTTCCCTGGAGCCCAGTTCTGATAGCACACGGTCTCTCCACTCACCCAGAACCAGATGCCCACAGTGCAGGAGTGACGTAAACCCAACCACACCGCCGCAGTAGACGCCCGTTTAACCGCGTTCATCACACGATGCTGAATCTCTTCTGAATGAACCGAGACCAGATCCACATGATTCTGTCTGCAGTATCTCAGAGCTTCAGACCACGTCAGATTCTCTCTGATCAGAATCAATTCAGGATCTGGACACCAAAAAAAAAAAAAAAAAAAAAAAAGCAGAAACTGATTAAAAACAAAATACAGAACAAACACTGTGGATGAATTTGTCATGTCAGACATGTAGTGTGAACTTTAAGAGATCTGGAGGTGATGGATGGATTGTGTGTGTTTTGTGAGGATCTACTCACCTTCATGACACACAAAAGGATATTTGTTGTTGCAGGAGTTGTCATGCCATTGTCCCTGAGCGTTCAGTTCAACAGCTGTACAGTCTTCACCTCGTCCATAATTATTAGGTTCACCAGACTTCCAGTATCTGAATGAGGAGTCACTCTGATCTGACCACTGCCATGAGTCTCTGACTCTGAACAGACCGATCCAGACATGCTTGTGTTCAGTTAACTGTCTATCACTAATGATCTTCTGAACCTGTTGATTCTCATTCTGGTTCCTCACACTGACCAGATCAATGTGATTCTGTCTGCAGTAACTCTGAGCATCTGTCCAGTTTTTCATCAGATTGACAAAGACGAGTCCTGTGTTTGCTTTAAGAAAAACAATTGGACAAAAAATCATGCAGCAGTTTGTTCATTATTCTTGCACTGCTTTATGGTTAGTATTTAAACAGCAGTGGTGGAAACATCAGAAACACTTCATTCAAATACTCAAGTTACTTGTATTGCTGGTGATATATTAAAAGTTCACAATATTCCCAGGATCATCTTACAGATATGAAGTTACAATGAGGAGCATAGTGGTGATTTGAAAGCCTTTTCTATTTATTCATTATTAATACTTAACTCAGGCACAAAGAGCCAGAAGAAAGAAACATCAGACAGATGAAGACATCACACTGCAGCTAAATATGCTAGCTAACTATTTCACTTGGACTGTGTATTATTAATTTAACATATTTGTAATAGTTAACAATAGTATCTAAATGAATTGTTTTAATGGACTATTATGACCTAGACTTGAGTTCATGTAAAAGTAAAATTAATCTTTTACAGATTTTTATTGAGATAATGAAGGCTAAAATCACAAACTGTATCTTTTACTGCTATATATCCATATCAGTTTCTTTCTTTTTTTTCCTGTTTACTTTCTCTCTCACTTTAATTGCAGGTTCCCGTTGTGACAAATTACTTTAAAAGATAAAGTCTTTTATAGTGCGTGTGTACAGAAATTGTATCAACACTGAAAGTGTGACAAATATACAGCCACTTCTGTATTCACAATCAATATAAAATAGTGGTTAGTTTTGCATTAAGATTTGGTATTTGCACATCTAAAAATTAATGTTTTTTTTTTATTCAAATTTAAATAGTTGCACTCACTGTTGTTGCAGATGAAATGCCGGTTATCAGTACATGGTAAATCCCCCCATTCTCCATTTTCCATCATACCACAAATATCTCTGCCTTCAGGTTGTCCAGGTTTCCACTTCAGATCGAGCGCAGGTTCACCTGAAGACCACTGCCATTCATCACGACCCGTCTTCTGCAGCCCAATCCAGACAAACCGAACACTTCCATCATTCACACTCTTCTTCAGCTCGTTCATGTCGTTCATGTTGTCAACGGTGGCCAGATCTATGTATTTCTCTCTGCAGTATCTCTGAGCTTCAGTCCAGGTCTTCCACTCATTTATAAAGTGATACTGACGCAGAACACATTCAGATACGGAGCAGAGAGCTGTGAAAGAGAGGCTTTGCTTAATGCATTTTTTATAACAGGATCAAACCTAACAAAACTAGAAACCAAAAATAAAACCACAAACACACTTACCAATGAGAAGAAAAATGAAATATAGATTTTCTTCCATTGCTGAACAGGAAAGATAAATAAATGGAGATTTTACATATTCACTGATTAGTTTCGGTATAACGCATGATTTCAGTGATGAATTAAATAATAATCATAACAGGAACATAAATGACTTATACAGAATCATTAAGACAATATCAACATCTGAAAAGTCTAATTCTAGTTAAACAATGAACATGTAAGTTGCTCTTACTGTTATGGTTGTGTGTTTCTGTCCTGAGTCTGATGTTTCAGCTTCAAACTGTGGGAATATTATATCTGCTCTTGTTCGTCATTCAGTGTCACATCATTTGTTTATTACTCTAAAACAAAAGCCCTTTTCATTTTTTTTCCACATGTTTTTCCTTTGTGTGTGTGTGTTTGTCCTTGTTGCTGTTAATTCTTTGGAAGTTCATTTGCATGTGGTAGAGACTGGATCAGGGCTGGCACCATAATGAAGTATTGCATTTCAACGGCTTCACAGGAAAAATCGACCTCAACATTTGCATTTTTGTTCTCCATGTTCTTTCAGCTTCAATCCTTTCAGTGACCAGCAGCATATTTCTCCATCCCAAACTAATCAATATATATATTTTATTTTATTTTTTTACAAAATTTGAACACATTCTGTGTCTCCATTAGCACAGTATCTATTGAGCGCTATTCACACAATGTAATAATATATGCAAATAAAAGACAACGGCAAACAACACACTCAATGTTTTAATTATGGAAATCATAGGCAAAGAGAGCATCTGCATTGTTTTAATATTTATGCAGTGCACCTGGGTGTGACATTTGATTTTAATCTTTCCTGAGTCTGGAAATAGTCTAGCCGGAGGAGAACTGGCCCCCCAACTGAGTCTGTTTTTGTTTTTTGTTTTCAATTTTTTTTTCTCCATTTCTGTCACTGCTGCTCTCGCCTCTTGCTTGCTAAGTTGGGGACACTTAATTTTCAGCAATATCATCTCCATTGGCTACAACACCCCAGCCATGACCAGTTGGTTTCCCGAAACCAGCATCACATGACCTGCTCGTCCCACATCGGATAGTAGAGACATGGATAGCAGCACAGATCAGAGTCACAACCAAGCGGCAACCTCCAGCTCTCTCTATTTAGCAAATATGGTTTGTACAGTAAAACATCAGTAGATGTCTATGGGAAGTCCCCAAAATTCACAGAAACAAACCTGTGTGTTTTATTAAACATTACATGTTTGCGTGTGTAATAATAATAAAAAATAATAAGAGGGAGTATGAAAATGCTTCATCACAAGTCTCAGAACAGTATGAATCCTGATAAAAAGAAAGGGAACAAGTCTAAATTCCTCATGGTTAATTGTCACTTCACTACCTGGAATCTGCAGTTAATAAAATGTCTTCTTTTCCCTTGACCCTTTTCTGTTGTCTTGTTCAAGATACGTATTTATTTATTTATTATTAAGGGGTAGTACTATGTGCAGTGTACTGTTGAAACAGGTCATTGGTGTTTGGTGATGAGCTCAAGGTCTGCATCTTCGAAAGCTGTCTTTTGTAGACATTCAACTGTATTAAGTGTGTAGTAACAGTTCTTTTGTTCTTTATCTTTCTTTGTATGTGCACATGTGTAGTATGCAATCTTTCTCTCACTAATACAAATTACTTGCAATCATACTTGGCAATAAATATCTTTCTCATTCTGCTTAATGATACTTTTTCTTACACCCTTCACACAAAGAAAGAAGTTCAAAGAGTGGTTCAAATAAACATGAAACAAATTTGACAGAGGATGGAACAATGGTTCTATAAGAGGCTTGGAGGCATTCATATGCACATGGCCCAATAGTAACAAGAGTACCAGAGAGCCCTCATATTTGAAGATCTTTGTTTAAAAGGCCTTGCATAGGTTATAAGGGTTTTTATTGTTGGGGTTTTACCAAACTGGATGGCGTAACCTTTAAGTCCAGCAAATAAGCAACCATAACTTAAACAACAAGCCCAAAACTTGTTCATGATTTATTATTATCAATATTATTTATCACCAAATATTTATTACCAATAAATGAGCCTGCAACATAATTAAACTGAAACCACTCTTTTATCTGAAAAGTAGAAACAGAAGTTCAAAAAGTAATCTATTGTCTAAACAAATGTAACATTTATTGCTATTTTTTTTTTCACATATTGCACTGTTGCACTGGATACATTAATTTTAAATTATTATTATTAAAATTAAAAACTAAATTTTATTTTTTTCTTGAAAAGAGTTTGGAAAATATAGTTTTGTGACAGTTATCCTCAATCTTCAATTTGTTTAAAAAAAAATAAATATATTTAAAATATTTTATTTCTTAATACTTTTCCTTTTGTTATACTGGCATAAATTATATCAGGATGTATGCTAAATTTGCTGGATGTGGTGGCCCACCGACAAAATTTGCCACCAGCCACCACTGATTATGACCATGTTGGACTTTATAAATGAACAATCATTATGATTATGGGAAAAAGAGGTTTCTTTAATGTGTAGCACAAAACGACTCAATATTTTATACTCAATCTTTACTAATTTAAGAATTTAAGTAAAATTTAGCTGATGCATATAATGTTGTTGCTCATTGATTCACATTTAACCAGTAATTTCTAATTTAAAGACATGATTAATACATGAAACTCTATATAAGAGAGAGGAGTAGACAAAAACAACACCAGAGATCCTTAAATTTAATAAACCTCATATCATACTCTTCAGTTACAATTAATTATTTAAGGATAAAATAGAAACCAGTATAAATGGATATGTGATGGTGAGTATATGATGCCCTTTGACTTCCCACAACATTCAGTTAAGTTAGTAAATGGTAAAGCAAATCACACACAAAAACATGTTGAAAGAATTTGTAAATAGAAAAAATTTATGAACAGTTCACTGAAGAATACATTTGAACTATATTAACAAACATCTAAGCAAAATGTTTCTGCCTTTTTAACCCCCTATCAGGTATGACTTCCTGCTGAATCAAAATGAAGTTTAAGGATGTGAAAACAAGCATTTGTTTTCTTACGTGAAAGGTATGTGTATCTTTTCACTCTTAATATCTGCTGCAGATGAAGTTGAGTTTGTCATGTTCACGATGGCTGATCCAGCGCTGATTTCCTCCAGACTGAACTGCTCCAGATCTCACTGCATGTTCACAGTCCTCCTCTGATGTGCCGTTCCCTGGAGCCCAGTTCTGATAGCACACGGTCTCTCCACTCACCCAGAACCAGATGCCCACAGTGCAGGAGTGACGTAAACCCAACCACACCGCCGCAGTAGACGCCTGTTTAACCACGTTCATCACACGACGCTGAATCTCTTCTGAATGAACCGAGACCAGATCCATTTGATTCTGTCTGCAGTATCTCAGAGCTTCAGACCACGTCAGATTCTCTCTGATCACAATCAGTTTATCTGGAAACAAAACAAACCACAAGCAGAAACTAGAGAGAGACTGATCAAAAACAACATGCAGAACAAACAGTGTGGATGAATTTGTCATGTCAGACATTTAACGTGATTTTCGAAGATAAGTTGGTGATAATGTTCATGTTTGCTCCCCTTCTAACTCTCTTGAGTTTTTAAGTCTTACTAACCTTAATCTTAACCATGCAGTGAACAAAGAACCTATAACACCTCTGTCATTCTGTCTGTTTTGGTTTGTTCCATTTGCCCATATTTGGAGTTCTTGTTCCTTTTGTCAGTTTATCTTCAGCTGTTTTTGTAATTAGTGTCCTTTTATAAGTTTGTGTGTGTTCTTTGTCTCGTTGTCTGGCTTTAACGTTACTTTATGTGTATGTGTGTTCCTGTCTTCTGCCTGTGAATTACCCGTCCTGTGGAAACTTATTAAAAACTTTACGTTCATTTCAACTTCGTGATGCACTCATCTATACATGCATCCGTGACAGAGCCATTTATGGAATCTTTTTTTTTTTTTTTACTTTTCAAAGGTTCTTTAGTGGAAAATGGTTCGTTAAATGGTCAAAATGTTCTTCACACTAAGAAAAAGTGGTTATTTTAAGAACAGTTCACTGAAAGTTTCTTCTATGACATCGCTGTGAAAACCCTCTTTTGGATCCTTTATTTTTAAGATTACAGCAAAGATTGCCAATTTCTCCATTGTTTAATGTTAAACAATCAACATAAGCCTAAGGTTTTGTTTTCAGTTATAAATGCTGTCTTAAATCCATCTTTCAATTGCATACTAAATCCTCCTTGAGCTTTTTCACTGATAAAATCAGCCATTAGCTTCATGGGAGTCTTTTGATCCCATTTACTTACAATCTTTGACTGAAACTATTAAAGGGTTGCTCGACCCAAATTAAAAATGTTGTCATTAATCACTTACCCCTACGTCGTTCCAAACCTGTAAAAGCTTCATTCATCTTCGGAACACAATTTAAGATATTTTGGAGGAAAACCGGGAGGTTTGTAACTGTCCCATTGACTGCCAGGTAAATACCACTGTCAAGGCACAGAAAAGTATGAAAGACGTCGTCAAAATAGTCCATCTGCCTTCAGTGGTTCAACTATAATTTTACGAAGCTATGAGAATACTTTTTGTACCCAAAGACAAAAAAAAACTTTATTCAACAATTAGTTTTTTCCGCATCACCGAAGAGCCCCTGGACACAAACAGTGTACGCTGTTTTATGTCAGCCACAACACACGGATACATTTTCTATATTTATGTATGCTTTGATTCAAATGAAAACAGTATATCTGCGTGACACAGCTGTAAATGGCCAAAACAGCGGTATGGTGACGCGGAGGAGACAAATTGTTAAAAAAAAATCATTATTTTTGTTTTCTTTGGGTACAAAAAGTATTCTCATAGCTTTGTAAAATTGAACCACTGATGGCAGATGGACTATTTTGACGATGTCTTTTATACTTTTCTGGGTCTTGAAAGTGGTATTTAAGTGGTAGTTACAAACCTCCTGGTTTCCCATCAGACTGCTATTTTCCTGTTTTGATAATGTGACCTTATACAGTGCTGATCAGTCCTGTAACTATTTATAAATGTGCATCATAAATAAAAGAACTAGAACTAGATGGATCGATTGTGTGTTTTGTTAGGATCTACTCACCTTCATAACACAAAAAAGAATTTTGGTTGTTGCAAGAGCTGTCAATCCATTGTCCCTGAACATCCTGACTGACTGCTGTACAGTTTTCATGACCTCCATGATTATTAGGTTCACCAGATTTCCAGAAAGTGAATGAAGAATCACTCTGATCTGACCACTGCCATGAGTCTCTGAACAGACCGATCCAGACATCAGATTCAGATAACTGTCTGTCACTAATGATCTTCTCAACCTGTTGATTCTCATCCTGGTTCCTCACACTGACCAGATCAGTGTGATTCTGTCTGCAGTAACTCTGAGCGTCTCTCCAACTCATCGTCTGATTGACAAAGACGAGTCCTGTGTTCGCTTTAAGAAAAACAATTGGTGGGGGGTGGGGGGGATCATGAATTAGTTTGTTCATTATTCTGCTGTATGGTTAGTATGTGAATGGGAACAGTGGTGAAAACATCAGAAACATGTTTCATTAAAAGACTTGAGCTGCTTGTACAACTAATAATATATTGAATGTTCACAATATTTCCAGGAATATTTTAAAGATCTATCATGAAATAACATTGGGGAACATTGTGATGATTTTAAATCACTCTCTATTCATCCATTATAAATACTTAACTCACAAAGAGCCATATGAGAGAAACGCCAAATATTGGATATCCACTGTAGTATGCTGGTTAACTAAGCCATATAAACAATTAATCGGACTGTAGATTATGAATTTCTAAATTAATTGTTTTAATGGTCTATCATGGACAAAATTAAAAGTAGTGCAGGTTTGTATTGATATACTTAAGGCTAAAAATAACAAACTGTACACCTCTAATCACTGCTATATACAAAATAAACAGTCACTTCTATGTTTACAATCAAATTAAAATAGAGGTTAGTAGTGCAATAAAAATATATACCCACATCAATAAATAAATGGTTTTTGAATTTCTATAAATTAATTTAAAATGGCTGCACTCACTGTTGTTGCAGATGAAATACCGATTATCACCACATGGCAAATCATGCCATGTTCCTTTGAGCATCATAACACAGTACGTGTTTTCAGGTTGTCCAGGTTCCCAGTTCAGATAGAGCGCAGGTTCACCTGAAGACCACTGCCATTCATTACGATCCGTCTTCTGCAGCCCAATCCAGATCTCTTTAACACTTCCATCATTCACACTCTTGTTCAGCTCGTTCATGTCGTTCATGTTGTCAACGGTGGCCAGATCTGTGTATTTCTCTCTGCAGTATCTCTGAGCTTCAGTCCAGGTCTTCTTCTCATTTATAAAGTGATACTGACGCTGAACACATTCAGATACGGAGCAGAGAGCTGTGAAAGAGAGGCTTTAATGCTTTTCATAAAAGGTTCAAACCTAATGAAACTAGAAACCATAAATAAAACCACAAACATACTTACCAATGAGAAGAATGACATTTAGAGTTCTGTCCATTTCTGAACAGGAAAGAAAAATAAATGCAGATTTTCTTTTTTTCTGTTTCTGTCCTGTTTTTTTCTGTTTCTGTCCTGAGTCTGACGTTTGTGTCTGTAGCTTCAAACTGTGTGAATAGTATATCTGCTCTCATCTGTCATTCAGTGTCACATCATTTGCTTATTATCTCTCTAAAACAAAAACCCTTTCATTTTTCTTCCTCATTCACGTTTTTCCTTTTCTCTCTCTACATCTCTCACAAAAAAACAGCAACAACACACTAATTATAGAATTCACAGGTGCAAACAGCATCCACAATATTTTAATAAGTACACAGGTGACGTTGATCTCTTTCTCAACTTATATAACACAGTAAAATTCATTCACTGGAGTTACAAATTCTGCTTTTAAAATATAATTTGATCTCTCTTTTTTATTATACTAATTATACTAATCATCTTTTTTCTACTAATCAACATGCCATATGAGAACTTCTGATGATATACATGATATACATATTTTAATGAGGAAAAACATTAAAAAGGAAAAACATTAAAAATTGATCCCTTGCTGATTTTGTAAGTTTGCCCACTGACAAAGAAGTAATCAGTCTATAATCTTTGCATTTTAATGACTGAAATAAGAATTTGATCCCCTATCAGTCATCAACATTTCTGGCTCCCAGGTGTTTTTTATACAGGTACTGAGCTGAGATTGGAAAAAAGAAAGCTCTTAAAGAAAGCTTTTTACCTGTATAAAGGACACCGGTCCACAGAAGGAATCAATCAATCAGATTCCAAACTCTCCACCATGGCCAAGACCAAAGAGCTGTCCAAGGATGTCAGGGACAAGACTTTAGACCTACACAATAATGACAACAGTTGGTGCCATTAATCGCAAATGCAAGAAACACAAAATAACTGTCAGTCTCCCTCAGTCTGGATCTCCATGCAAGAGCTCACCTTGTGGAGTTTCAATGATCATGAGAACAGTGTGGAATCAGCCCAGAACATGGGAGGATCTTGTCAATGATCTCAAGTCAGCTGGGACCATAGTCACCAAGAAAACAATTGGTAACACACAACGCTGTGAAGAACTGAAATCCTGCAGTGCCCAAAAGGTCCCCCGCACAAGAAAGCACATGTACAGGCCCATCTGAAGTTTGCCCATGAACATCTGAATAATTCAGAGGAGAACTGGGTGAAAGTGTTGTGGTCAGATGAGACCAAAATCGAGCTCTTTGGCATCAACTTAACTCACTGTTTTTGGAGGAGGAGGAATGCTGCCTATGACCCCAAGAACACCATCCCCACCGTCAAACATTATGTCTTGAGGTTTTTCTGCAGGACAACTGGGAAACTGCACCGCAACAAAGGGATGATGGACAGGGCCATGTACCATCAAATATTGGTTGAGAATCTCCTTACGTCAGCCAGGGCATGGAAAATGGGTCATAGATGGGTAGTCCAGTATGACAATGACCCAGAACACATGACCAATGCAACAAAGGAGTGGCTCAAGAAGAAGCACATTAAGGTCCTTGAGTGGCCTAGCCAGTCTCCAGACCTTAATCTAATAGAAAAGCTGTGGAGGGAGCTGAAGGTTTGAGTTGCCAAACGTCAGCCTTGAAACCTTTATGACTTGGAGAGGATCTGCAGAGAGAAGTGTGGAACAAATTCCTCTTGAGATTTGTGCAAACCTGGTGGCCAACTACAAGAAACGTTTTACCACTGTGATTGCCAACAAGGGTTTTGCCACCAAGTACTAAGTCATGTTTTGCAAAGGGGTCAAATACTTATTTCACTCATTAAAATGCAAATCAACTTTTTTTGAAATGCGTTTTTATGCTTTGTTGTTGTTGTTGTTGTTGTTGTTATTCTGTCTCTCACTGTTCAAATAAACCTACAATTAAAATATTAGATTGATTGTTTCTTTGCCAATGGGCAAACGTACAAAATCAGAAGGGGATCATTTTTATTTATTTATTTTTTTTCTCACTGTTGCATTGAACTGTTCATATAGTCTACTTGCCTCATGAATATTAACTCAAAAGTATCACATTTTCCCTTATTTGCATATGAATAACTGTCAGTCAACAGGAGTATGTACACATAAAAAAGTATGTACACATTAAGATTCATAATTCATATTTTAATAATCACATCTAAACAGCAGCCGTAATTCTATTTATGGGCCAAACTGTATTTTATCTTGTGCTGAAATGAACAACCCACTAATGTGTTGATTGAGTTGATTAGTAAAGACAGGTGATACTGGTTACTGGGAGCTTTTAAAAACCCTTCATTTGAGATGCTAGTCAAAGACAAAGAAATGTGTGTGAGATGAAGACATGAGTGGGATTATTTAGAGAGTTTAATGTGAATCCTAATCAAACAAACCTGAACAAGTTCCTCAATGTCTTTAAAATCACTGGGGGAAAAACTAGAGGCATATGTGTTTTATAATTAAGGTTGGAGCTAAACTCTGCTGGACATTGACCTCCAGGACAGAAGCTGCCCAGCCCTTGTTTAGAAGATATTAAAAAGACAGCATAAAGAAAAAGATTCTTTCTTCTTTTGAGTTAAAACATTGTTGTTTTTAGAATTCTCTTTTTTTCTATTTATTTTTGTTTCGTGCTCCTGCTGTTTACTGTTGTTTATAAAATATGAGTATGTTTGCATGACACATCCTCATCATTCATTTGTTTGTCACCACATTTAGGCATTGAGGCTGGACAATATTTACATCTTTGCCGTGAAACAGAAGGATAAACAGTGAGTGGTGTTGTTCTAGTTAAATTGTATTACATAACATTCAGTTACACTATAACTGTGTCCAAGTTCAGAGGCTGCATCCTTCAAAGTCCATGAAGGTTAAAATTTGTGTATAGTTAAATGAGATGGACTTAGTTTAAATAATATGGAGTTTCGCCTAGCCGCCCCTGGGACACAGCCAAAACATTTCTCACAGTCTTTTACATACAAAGATACAGGCAGATAATTTTATTATTATTATTTTATTTTTATTTTTTTAACAGCTGAAATAAGTTTGGTTCAACAGTTTAATGTTGATTATATCTAAGCAACAATTGTTTGCGTCATGACTTTCACTTTCTTTTTTTCCACTGAAGAATTAGTGCTGAAAAGGCATGGACAGGAAAAGAAGGGGCGTGTGGCCAAGTATGGTGGCTGAAGGGACTCACCTCAGCCGTGGTATTGAGGGTGGAGAGAGCACTGTACATTCACTTCCCCTGCCTACAATCCCTGCTGGACCTGAGACTCAAACCAGCAACCTTCGGGTTACAAGTCCGACTCTCTAACCATTAGGCTGCCCCACTATGGCTAAAATGTCTTTGTACTAAAGTTGAGTTTCTTTCATAACCGCCTCACACACGCCTCCACTATTTTGTCATTGTAGTTATTCCATCTAATTTTTTTTCTACTGTGAAACAATAGGTCAAGCCAGTGCTGCCACCTTGGAACAACTGATTATTGCAAAACTAAGTCACTGTGCATGTGCAAAAGTTAGGAAAAATTGGATGGTGCGCTACAGTACAGGCGCACTATTTTGGTGATGAAATTTGCCAAGCATATTTGCCAAAAACTGTACCTGGACCGCATGTGTAAAAACTTGAGTATACTTTGGCCGTAAACTGAATTATAACCATGTTGGATTTTATAAATAAACAATATTTCTGATTGTAGGAAACAGTCAGAGATGAGATTGCTGGTTGAATAGAAGTTTATTTGAGCTGCTGTTGTTGACTCATTTAAGAATAAACAATGTTTAATTTAGCGGAGGCACATGATTTTGTTGCTCATTGATTCACATTCAGCCATTTCTAATCTTAAGACATGATTAATACATGAAACTCTACATAAGAGAGAGAAGTCTCCAAAACAACATACAGAGATCCTTTAAACACAAATTAAGAATTTAACAAACCTCATACCATTCTCTTCTACTTCAGTTACAATTATTTAATGATAAAATAGAAACCAGTATAAATTTATATCTGATGGTGAGTATATGATGCCCTTTGAAGTTTGTAAATGAAAAATAAATCACACACAAAAACACATTGAAAGAATTTGTAAATACAAAATATATGTAAATAGTTCACTGAAGAATACATTTTTAATATTAAACATCTGAGTAAAATGTTTCTGCCTTTTTAACCTTCGTCAGGTACTTCGTCATGCTGAGACAGAATTTGTTAAATGCATTACTTTACAGACTGATGAATGAAAATTAAGATTAAGGATGTGAAAACACAATTTGTTTTCTTACATGAAAGCTCTTTGTATCGTTTCAGTCCTAATTTCTGCTGCAGATGAAGTTGAGTTTTTCAGTTTCACGATGGCTGATCCAGCGCTGATTTCCTCTAGACTGAACTGCTCCAGATCTCACTGTGTGTTCACAGTCCTCCTCTGATGTGCCGTTCCCTGGAGCCCAGTTCTGATAGCACACGGTCTCTCCACTCACCCAGAACCAGATGCCCACAGTGCAGGAGTGACGTAAACCCAACCACACCTCCGCAGTAGACGCCCGTTTAACCACGTTCATCACACGACGCTGAATCTCTTCTGAATGAACCGAGACCAGATCCACATGATTCTGTCTGCAGTATCTCAGAGCTTCAGACCACGTCAGATTCTCTGGGATCAGAATCAGTTTATCTGGAAACAAAACAAACCACAAGCAGAAACGTCTAGGTTACGTAGGTAACCCTCGTTCCCTGAAGGAGGGAACGGAGACGTTACATGGGAATTCGCTTAGAATCCAATCATCTCTGAGCCTTATACAAAAGGCCAATGAAAATTGGCGAGTGGCATTTGCATGACGCGCCACGCCCCGTACATACGGGTATAAATAGCGACGTCATGCGCCAGTCAGACAGCTTCTTCGCTGAGGAGCCGGATTGAGCCGGCGTCAGCGCGACGACAGGGACGTGGCAGGGGATGTAACGTCTCCGTTCCCTCCTTCAGGGAACGAGGGTTACCTACGTAACCTAGACGTTCCCCTTCAGTCGAATCACTTCGACGTTACATGGGAACTGACCCTATGGAACAAGCCACGTCCCTGCGCCGCGTTACGCAACGACCACGTGCCGGCAGGCGGACGTGTCAACAGGCGGACGTTAACGTAACCTTCCCAACGCCCTGGGGCCCGAGAAGGGGGGTCCCCAGGGATGCCAGAAACTGAAGCAGGGTTGGGGGGGCGGAGACATGAATTCTGTTCATGTGAAAATAAGAAATTCAATATATCCATAAGGGGGTTTTAGGGATATACGAGGGAAACAGAGGCCTTCTGGTTGACCCCTGGAAAAATATAGAGAAAAATAGCCACAACCTGCGGGGCGAAGGAGACCCGGCAGGAGCACAGTCAAGAACTACTCCGCGTCTAGCCCGGACTGTGGGGCATGGAGGACCCAGGTTCGCCGGAGGGAACAACTGGGAGATAGCGCACGGATCCACGTGGGAATGGCGCAGCAAGCCGACACTAGCCGTCCTCCCGGTCACCTGTCAGAACTCGGGAAGAGACGGCCTCTAAGCGAAGGTTGTAAAACCTGGTAAAGGTATTAGGTGTCGCCCAGCCGGCAGCTCTGCAGATGTCCGCTAATGAGGTGCCATGTGCCAACGCGTAGGAAGATGCAACACTCCGTGTGGAGTGGGCATGCAAGCCTAAGGGGCAAGGCTCTCCCTGATATAAGTAAGACAGGGAGATGGCTTCTACCACCCAATGCGCCAACCTCTGTTTGGAGACAGCATTCCCTTTCTGCTGACCTCCGAAGCAGACAAAGAGCTGCTCAGAGCGTCTGAAGTGCCGAGTGCGGTCTACGTAAGTGCGCAGAGCACGGACTGGACACAACGATGCTAAGCTGGGTCTGCCTCCTCCAAGGGCAGAGCTTGCAGGTTCACCACCTGATCGCGGAAAGGCGTGGTGGGAACCTTGGGCACATAGCCGGGCCGGGGTCTCAGGATGACGTGAGAAACGCCGGGCCCGAACTCCAGGCACGCTTCGTCGACAGAGAAAGCTTGCAGATCCCCCACCCTCTTGATGGAGGCCAACGCAGTCAGGAGCGCTGTCTTCAATGACAGAAACTTGAGCTCAACTGAGGCGAGGGGCTCGAAGGGAGGTCCCCGCAGGCCCTGGAGGGCGACGGAGAGGTCCCAAGAGGGTACGAGGCGCGGTCTGGGAGGATTGATCCTCCTAGCGCCTCTGAGGAATCTCACGACCAGAGGGTGCTTCCCTAGGGATGATCCATCCACTGCATCGTGATGTGCGGCAATAGCGGCAACATACACTTTGAGAGTCGAAGGGGACAGCCTGCGCTCCAACTTCTCTTGCAGGAAGGAAAGCACTACTGCAATCGTGCATCTCTGTGGGTCCTGTTCTCGTGAGGAACACCAGTCGACGAATAGACCCCACCTCAGTGCGTACGCCTGCCTTGTAGAGGGGGCTCGGGACTGAGTGATGGTTTCTACCACGGCCTGTGGAAGGCCGGCGAGGTCTGAAGCGTCCCGTCCAGGAGCCAGACGTGCAAGTTCCATAGATCGGGACGTGGGTGCCAGATAGTGCCCATCCCCTGAGAAAGAAGGTCCTTCCTCAAGGGGATTTTCCAGGGAGGGGCTGCCGCGAGGGAATTGAGTTCTGGGAACCAGGTCCTGGCAGGCCAGTATGGGGCGACCAGGAGAACCTGCTCCTCGTCCTCCCTGATCTTGCACAGGGTCTGTGCAAGGAGGCTCACTGGGGGAAAGGCGTACTTGGGCCCCGGAGGCCAGCTGTGGGCCAGAGCGTCCCTGCCGAGGGATACCTCGTTGAGGGAGAAGAACTGCTGGCAGTGGGAGGATTCGGGGGAGGCAAACAGATCTATCTGGGCCTCCCCGAAATGCCTCCAAATCAGCTGGACTGTCTCGGGGTGGAGTCGCCATTCTCCAGGGAGGGTGGACTGCCGTGAGAGCTGATCGGCTGCACGGTTGAGTTCCCCCGGAATGTGAATGGCACGTAGCGATTTCAGCCACGTTTGACTCCAGAGGAGCAGACGGCGGGCGAGTTGTGACATGCGACGAGAGCGGAGGCCGCCCTGGCGGTTGATATAAGCCACAGTCGCAGTGCTGTCGGTACGCACAAGTACGTGCTTCTGACGCAACGTCGGTCGGAAGCGACGAAGGGCCAGAAGCACAGCCAGCAACTCGAGGCAATTGATGTGCCACTGCAGTCGAGGTCCTGTCCAGGAGCCCGAAGCTGCTTGCCCGTTGCACACAGCACCCCAACCCGTGGTGGAGGCATCCGTGTAAACCACGATGTGCCTGGACACCTGCCCCAGGGGTACTCCGGCCTGGAGAAAGGCAGGGTCTGACCACGGGCTGAATAGGCGGCGACACTGCGGGGAAACGCCAATCCGGAGTGTGCCACGGTGCCATGCCCGTCTCGGGACTCGGTCGTGTAGCCAGTGCTGAAGCGGTCTCATATGAAGCAAGCCCAGCGGCGTTACCGCGGCCGCAGCTGCCATATGCCCCAGGAGCCTCTGAAAAGTTTTTAGAGGGACCGCTGTCTTGTGCCTGAATAAATCTAGACATCTCAGCACCGACTGAGCGCGCTCGTTGGTGAGACGGGCTGTCATGGAGACCGAGTCCAGCTCCACACCGAGAAAAGAGATCCTCTGCACTGGGGAGAGTTTGCTCTTTTCTCGGTTGACCTGAAGGCCCAGGCGGCTGAGGTGCTGAAGCACCAGGTCCCTCTGGTCGCATAGCACTTCTCGAGAGTGGGCTATCAGAAGCCAGTCGTCGAGATAGTTGAGGATGCGGAAACCTGACAGCCAAAGAGGGGCCAGGGCCGCTTCCGCAACCTTGGTGAAAACGCGAGGAGAGAGGGACAGGCCGAATGGGAGAACTTTGTACTGGTATGCTCGACCCTCGAACGCAAACCGAAGAAAGGGCCTGTGGCGAGGAAGAATCGAGACATGGAAGTACGCGTCCTTCAGGTCGATGGCTGCAAACCAATCCTGGGGACGAATGCATGTGAGCATGCGCTTCGTCGTGAGCATCTTGAACGGCAGCCTGAGAAGGGACCGATTCAGGACTCTGAGATCCAGGATGGGTCTTAACCCACCACTCTTTTTGGGCACGATGAAGTAGGGACTGTAAAACCCTGACCTCATCTCGGCTGGAGGGACAAGCTCGATCGCATCCTTCGCCAGTAGGACTGCGACCTCTGCACGCAGGACAGCGGCATGGGTGTCTGAGTGGACACGAGTGTGAAGGCCACCTCTGTACCTGGGCGGAGCTTTGGCGAACTGAATCGCATAGCCGAGACGTACCGTCCGTATCAACCACCGCGAGGGGCTGGGGAGCTGAAGCCAGGCCCCCAAGCGCCTCGACAGGGGTGTCAAGGGAACGTTGACCGACGTGACCGTGGTGGGGCAGCCTAGGGGGGGAACAGGAAGGGGAGACAAGCTGCTCTGAGCAGGGCCTACCTTCTTCCCAGGTTCCCGCGCTGGCGAAAGACAGCTCCGAGTCCGGCTCCGAGAGGGCATCCTGGTGCCGCCCGGAACGGGAACACGGGGCCGAGGCCCCGGAGGTGAAGGAAATTGCTCTTTTAATGAAGTTGTGGGTACTGCCGACCCGTGGGCCGGCGGCAGCGTTAAAGTGCACAACAACCCCCGGCCCTCCAGCGGGAGCGGGGACGTAGATGTTCTCGTCCCCTGAAGAACAAACTTCTCCACCTCCGGGTTGCCCGCGTCAGGGACGTTTCGCGGCTCTTTTGCGGGTGTTCTTTGCAGGTCCCTGAGAGGCGGGCGGCGCCGCGCCCCCGCGGCCGGCTCGACGTCGGGCCGTCTCCTTCTTGGGTTCAGCAGGCGACGGAGCAGGTTTGGTGGGGGCCGCGGGGGGGCGCCCTCGGCGACGAGCGGGGGGAGGCTGAGCCACCGGCGGCGGGATGGGTTTAGACTCGCGGCGGGGCAAGATGTGTTGAAGGGCCTCCCTCTGCTTCTGGACTGCCGAGAACTGCTGGGCAAAGTCCTCGACAGTGTCGCCGAATAGGCCACTCTGGGAGATAGGAGCGTCAAGAAAGCGAGCCTTGTCGACGTCTGCCATCTGGGCCAGAGTGAGCCATAGGTGTCGCTCCTGGACCACGGCTGTGGACATCACCTGACCAAGGGAACGCGCCGTGACCTTCGTCGCCCGTAGGGCGAAGTCGGTGGCGGCGCGGAGTTCTTCCATAACCCCCTGGTCGGGACCACCCTCGTGCAGCTGTTTCAGGGCCTGGGCCTGATAGACTTGGAGGATCGCCATAGCATGCAGGGCGGTGGCGGCCTGTCCAGCGGCGTGGTAAACGCGGCCCGCAAGGGCGGACGAGCGCTCGCACGCCCTGGACGGGAGATGCGGACGATCCCTCCAGGTGGCAGTGCCGCGTGGGCACAAGTGCACCGCCACAGCGCGCTCGACCCGGGGAATCGCTGCATACCCCCTGGCCGCCCCGCCATCGAGGGTGGTGAGGGGAGAGGAGCTGGGGCGGGGCCGTGATGAGAAGGGGGCCCGCCAGGATCCTTTTTTTTTTTTTTTTTTTTTTCGTTTTTTTCGTCAGCTCCTCGTGCACCTCCGGGAAGAATGGGACCGAGGGGGGGCGAGGTGGAGCCGCGGGGGCCCTCCCCAGGAACCAATCATCCAGCCTAGAAGGATCAGCCGGGGGCGCCTGGGGCACCTCCAAACCGATCCCCCTGGCGGCCCGGAGGAGCATAGTCGATAGCTCGACGTCCACCTCAGACGGAGCGGCCACCTCTGGAGGGGGCCGCGCCGCCGAAGCGTCCGCCTCGCCAACCGACTCTCCCTCTGATGCTGCGGTCGACATCTCATCCTCCGCAGGAGCACCGAAGGAGACGCTCAGCCCGCTGGGCGGGGAAGCGTACTGCTCCGGGAACTCGACGGGACCACGCTGTGTGACAGAAGACCGCAGGGCTTTCTGGGCCGGCGGTGCGTTCTGCACGGTGACAGTTAAGTCCCCCCCGCGTCTCGCCGCGGTGGCCGAAAAGCATTGACGGCTTAACGACGGACCGCGAGAGGAAGACGGGGGGAGCCGCCTCGCGAACGAGCGGCGGGACTTCAGCGTGCTCATGGTCATGCATTCGCAATGAATGCATTCACCATCCATGAACGCTGCCTCAGCGTGCTCACTCCCCAAACACGTGAGGCAGTGATCATGTCCGTCCGCAGGAGGGAGGAAACTACCGCATCCTGAAGCGCACGGCCGAAAAGCCATTCTGAAAAGAACGTCTTACGGCCGCGAGAAATTGCTCTTTTAGCTCCCGGTCTGCCCAGGGAAAAAGCCGCGGGGCGGCTGTGCACTCAACGGGACTTTCTCGCTGGAATGCAGTGCGGCTGTAATGGCCGTGAAAACGGCAGCCCGCAGGAGATCGCTGACGGCTGCCAAACAGAAAGCTCTTTTAGTCTCGGCAGCACGTCAGGAGAGAGAGCAGGAACTCTTTTTTGGAAGAACTCTTGTTGTTTTGCTGTAGAAGTCTCGTAGAGAGAAATAGCAGGCTCAACATCAGACGGATCTGAAGCGAAGAAGCTGTCTGACTGGCGCATGACGTCGCTATTTATACCCGTATGTACGGGGCGTGGCGCGTCATGCAAATGCCACTCGCCAATTTTCATTGGCCTTTTGTATAAGGCTCAGAGATGATTGGATTCTAAGCGAATTCCCATGTAACGTCGAAGTGATTCGACTGAAGGGGAACTAGACAGAGACTGATCCAAAACAATATTTAGAACAAACACTGTGGATGAATTTAGAAACCATAATGTATAGCGTGAATGTGAGGAGATCTGGAGGTGATGGTGGATTGTGTGTGTTTTGTGAGGATCTACTCACCTTCATGACACACAAAAGGATATTGGTTGTTGCAGGGGTCATCAAGCCATCGACCCTGAGCAGTCATATTTACAGCTGTACAGTTTTCACGTCCATAATTATTAGGTTCACGAGTGTTCCAGTATCTGAATGAGGAGTCACTCTGATCTGACCACAGCCATGAGTCTCTGACTCTTAACAGACCGATCCAGACATGTGAACCAGATAAATTTCTGCTACTAATGATCTTCTCAACCTGTTGATTCTCATTCTGGTTTCTCACACTGACCAGATCAGTGTGATTCTGTCTGCAGTAACTCTGAGCATCTGTCCAGTTTTTTGTCTGATTGACAAGGACAGGTCCTGTGTTTGCTTTAAGAAAAAACATTGGATAAATATTCATAAATCAATTTGTAATTATTTTTTGTTGCTTTATGTGATGGATGTGAACAGCAGCGGAGGAAACATCAGAAAGAAATCATTCAAACACTTGAGCTGCTTCTACAGCTGATAATATATTGGATGTTCACAATATTTTCAGGATTGTTTTAAAGATGGAGTAACAATAACAAACCTCTCTCCATTTATTTATTATGAATACTTGACAAAAAAACATGAGAGAAATTTCAAACGGAGTACAGAGAGGAGTATGTGGTTTGCGTAGAGCACCATACCAGTTGCTTTAAAAAAAAAAAAGAAAAAGAAAACTTTTTGTTCTATATTTGCTGACTGACTGCAAATGATCAAAATAAGCAGTCCAGCGAAGAAGAAAAATAAAGTATGTTAATAACCTTGTAAAACTTTTTTGCTGTTTACATTAAAAAAAAAAAAAAAAAATGAAATGTTGGTAATGATTTTACCATCACCAGCGCATCTGCCTGAATATTCTAGTTTCCAAGAATTAAAATACATTATTTGTACAACAATGAGGCAATAATGATTGGTTAATCAATAATAATCATATGGTTTCATTGATAAACAATGTTGAATTACATAATGTTAGACAAAACAGTTAATGTACATATTATTACAAATGCCTGAGGGTGCCGAAGACCTGGTTATTGCTGTTGTAACACTTGATGACAGTTGATCAACTATTTGTGTAATACTGACCAAGCATTCAATTCAAATATCCATTTAATCTTTTATTTCTGGTCAACTTTTTACGATAAAAATGCAACAGTCTCAATAATTTCTAAAGCAAAAACATGTGGACATCACAAATTTTAACCATGGTCTTATCATTGTAAAACTGCTTAATTTTCTTTTGTGTGATTTTTTTTTTTTTTTTTTTTTTTTTTTTTTTTTAATAGTTTAGACTATAAAATCAATCAGAAAAGTGTATTAATAAATTAAATTATAGCCATTGATAACTGTCTAGAGCTACATTTGTAATTTTTAGATGATACAATTTAATTACAATTTATGTATTTATTTACTTGTATCAACATTGAAAGTGGCACTTTAATGTCGTATGTATAAATGAATTTGTGAATTAATTTTAAATAGTTGTACTCACTGTTGTTGCAGATGAAATGCTGGTCATCACTACATGGCAAATCCTCAAATTTTCCATTTGTCATCATAGCACAATCATCTCTGCCTTCTGGTTGTTTATCTCCCCAGTTCAGATAGAGCGCAGGTTCACCTGAAGACCACTGCCATTGATCACGACCCGTCCACTGCAGCCCAATCCAGACAAACTGACCACTTCTATCATTCACACTCTTGTTCAGCTCGTTCATGTCGTTCATGTTGTCAACGGTGGCCAGATCTGTGTATTTCTCTCTGCAGTATCTCTGAGCTTCACTCCAGGTCTTCATCTCATTTATAAAGTGATACTGACGCTGAACACATTCAGATACGGAGCAGAGAGCTGTGAAAAAAATGGCTTTGCTTTAATGCTTTTCATAACAGGATATAACATAATGAAACAAGAAACCATACATAAAACCACAAACACACTCACCAATGAGAAGAAGAATGAAATATAGAGTTTGGTCCATTTCTGAACAGGAAAGAAAAATAAATGCAGATTTTTCATATCCACTGATTGATTTTGGTGTAACACATGATTTTAGTGATAATAAAACAAATCAATCAGGAACATAAATGCATCATACACAATCATTAAGCCACTATCCACATCTATCAAAAGTCTAATTCTAGTTAAATAATAAACATGCAAGTTCTTACTTTAGAGGTTGTGTGTTTCTGTCCTGAGTCGGATGTTTCTCTCTGCAACTTCAAAATGTGTGAATATTATATCTGCTCTCATCCCTTATTCAGCGTCACATCATTCGTTTTTTTACTCTAAAACAAAAGCCCTTTTCTTTTTACTTCCTCATTCACATTTTTCCTTTTTTTCTCTTCTTGTGTTGGTCAATATTGCTGTAATTCTTTGGAAGTGTGTTAATTTGAATGTGGTAGAGACTGGAGCGTGGTTGGCGCCAAGAGGGCGAGATTCAAGGGTCTGCATGTTCCATAATAAAGTATAGCTTTTCCATAGCGGCTTCACAGGAAAAATCCACCTCAGCATTTGCATTTTTGTTTTCCATGTTTTCCATGCTCTCTCAAGTAATTAACAGTAATTAACAACATTAACAAACAGTAATTAACAAATCTCTGCATCCCAAACTTAATATTTTTTTACAAAATTAGTGGAAATGTTCTGTGTTTCCATTAGCACAGTATCTGTTGTGTCATGAGTGCTATGCACAATGCGAAAGCACATGCAAATAAAAGACAACAGCAACAACACACTCAGCTCTTTAATTATGGAAATCACAGGTGCAAACAGCATCCACAATATTTCAATATGTACACAGGTGACGCTGCTCTCTCTTTATATGATGTCAGCTTACATAACACAGTAAATTATGCTTGCATTCAATTTAAATGCTACTTTGACCTCTTTCTCTCTTTTATCTTATTCTCTTTTTCACTGGTCATTTTACACTGTGAGAGCAGCAGAAGCTAGGCCTACATAATACAGAATGAAACGGTGCAAACTGTGTAAATGTATTTACATAAGAGCAGGAAATTAATCTAAATATAGAAGATTAAAAACAACCCAAAGCTTTCTATTGACTTTGTAGTGCAGGAGGCTGCATTGTCATTTTTTATGTATAACAAAAAAAAAACAGAACAATGTCTAAAAGCTGCTATGTGACAAGGTGTAAAGTAAACAAGCTAAAAAACACAGAACTACGTTTTTATAAGCTGGCGACCTAAGAAACAAGCTTTTAAGGACACAAAAGTAGAGCGCTTTTTACTCTGAGAATTACGCCCGATGGAGGGAAATTTAACTGCAACAGTAAACATTCATTATTTTTAACCATGTCAAAGGATTATTTCACCACCCTGAAAGGAGGAGATACACTATATTGCGAAAAGTATTCGCTCACCCATTCAAATAATTGGTATCAGGTGTTCCAATCACTTCCATGCCCACAGGTGTCTAAAATCAAGCACCTAGGCTTGCAGACTGTTTTTACAAACATTTGTGAAAGAATTGGTCGCTCTCAGGAGCTCAGTGAATTCCAGCGTGGAACTGTGATAGGATGCCACCTGTGCAACAAGTCCAGTCATGGAATTTCCTCGCTCCTAAATATTCCACAGTCAACTGTCAGCTGTATTATAAGAACGTAGAAGCGTGGAATGGGTTTCCATGGCCGAGCAGTGGAGACGTGTTCTCTGGAGTGACGAATCGCGCTTCTCCATCTGGCAATCTGATGGACGAGTCTGGGTTTGGCGGATGCCAGGAAAACGGTACTTGTCTGACTGCTTTGTGCCAAGTGTAAAGTTTGGTGGACGGGGGATTATGGTGTGGGGTTGTTTTTCAGGAGCTGGGCTTGGCTCCTTAGTTCCAGTGAAATTTGGACAATTCCATGACCCAACTTTGTGGGAACAGTTTGGAGCTGGCCCCTTCCTCTTCCAACATGACTGTGCACCAGTGCACAAAGCAAGGTCCATAAAGACATGGATGACAGTGTTACGCCTGCCTATTGCCCCCTTCTGGCTTTGCTGTAAGTGCAATCGCTGGCTGGGCAACAGGTGACATTAATCACTGATTAAGCCTCTGGGAGAGTCACAATGTATAAAAGCCTGGTATGACTTTTAGTTGGTCTCTCTCAGGTTTTGCGTTTTTTTGTGTTTTTGTCCTCCCTCTTAATTTCCCTATTAAATACTCGCGCGTGTATAATTTTATTTTATACCCCTAGACGTCTAGTTTTGTTATGTAACTTTTTTTCTCATTTTGGTAAATAAATGGAGTTTTTCCCAAAATGTGGTGTTGTGCCTGTTTTGTGTTGCGGCTCACGAGCCAGCCGTAACATAAAATTGGGGCCTCGTCCAAGATTTTGAGTTCGTAATTGTATGTATATTTTTTTTCTCTTCCGGATTTCCTTTGAGAACTGGCTTTCACTCCGGTTAGTTAGAGTGTTTCAGCTGGCTGCGTCTGAGCGGTCTTTCCATCGGAACACTGTTTGTTGTTTTGTTGATTTTTTTTTTTTCTTTTGGGGGTTTTGGAAGGAAATCCCGGGTGGGGGTACGCTTCTCGCGCAGCTGAACTCATTTGGAGAACGGCTGTTACGAGGTTCAGCGTTTCAAGTCGCCTCGAGCCCGGCAGTCCTTTGAAGACTAGAGAGGTTAGTTTGGTGATGATCAGGTATATCGGAGATGAAAAGCCAATGGAAATCCCGGTGAGTACTTTTCCCCGAGTTTTCTTTTTATTAAATTTGATAAAGAGAGCGTTGTTTTGTGTTTGCGTGTGAGTATTTGGGGTTACTGTTGTTATTGTTAAACAGGAAGTACGGGGTTGCTTGTATAGGCTAAAATAGGTTTAACGTTAGCTAACAGGCATCCTTTTTGAATTTAGGGGCAATAGTAATTGTAGACCATAGGAGGAATACGTTTGAGAAGCTGCATAGCCGATCGATAGTGAACGGTTGTTTACTGTTAGCTTTATATCGATGGCTTGTGCATGATGTAATAAATCCACTTATGAATTAGTAGTACTTCATTGTCCCTATAACAAAAAGAAATTTAATTAAAGCAGTAACTGTACGACCTGTTTGATTGATCTGAGTAATAAGAACTTGTAGTTAATTTGCGTTGATCTTAACCTTACAGTAGGCTGGTAAGCTAGATTGTGTGATGTAGTATGTCTGTATTGGCATATTAAATACTTGTTGTGGGGTTAAGTAGTTGCTAGTTTAAAAATGACTTCCATTGGGGAGTTTAGTGTTGAACTTTCTGAAAAGTTTTTAGATCGGTACACCAAAGAACAACTTTTAGAACTTGCAGAGAGTCATGATCTTGTGTTGACTAGCAATGATAAAAAGCGCAAAGAGGATATGTTAAGGGCTGTTAAAAGCCAGTTGATAGCCAAAGGAGTTCTTGTTACAGAAAGGGAGGTTGGCTCTGTTAGAATAGAGTCCCCACAAATGGAGGGAGTTTTGGGGTCAAAAGAAAAGCAAACACAATTTGAAACTGAGAGATTATCTTTTGAAAGTGCACAGGGTTTAAAAGATAGGGAATGGGAAAAACAGTTTCAGTTAAAAAAATTAGAGTTTGAGTTAGAGCGTGAGCGTACACAGTTTGAGTTGAAAAAGCTAGAATTTGCACGTGAGAGTGAACGTGAGCAGAGACAATATGAGATGAGGAAGTTAGAACTTGAATTGGAAACTAAGAAAACTGAAGCTGCTAAGCCCATTCAATTTGTGCAGTCTTCCTTTGATGTTGGTCGAAATCTCAAAATGGTTCCCCCATTTTGTGAACGTGATGTAGACCGATATTTTGCTCATTTTGAAAGAGTTGCGGGTTCTTTAAAATGGCCAGTGGAGGTCTGGACATTGCTTTTACAGTGTGTTCTGACAGGGAAGGCCCAGGAGGTGTTTGCGACCCTTTCTGAGGAAGAGAGTGCAGACTTTAAAAAGGTTAAAACGGCTATTCTAAAAGCATATGAGCTAGTACCTGAGGCTTATCGCCAAAGATTCAGGGGTTATAAAAAACTTGAAAAACAAACTTATGTGGAGTTTGCTAGGGAAAAAGAGATTATGTTTACAAGGTGGTGTCAGTCTCAACAAGTAGAAACCTTGAATCAGTTAAGGGAGTTAATTTTAGTAGAGGAGTTTAAAAACTGTCTACCTGGATCTATCTCTACTTACCTGAATGAACAAAAGGCCCTTACTTTGGCTGATGCGGCTGTATTGGCTGATGAATTTGTTCTGACTCACAGAGTTTCTTTTCCTGGAAGAGGGTCAAATGATCAAACTAAGAGGTCTTTTCGAAATCGGTGGACCCCTCCAGTGACAACATCGGGTGTTGCTTCAAATGTCCACCCTGTGAGTCAAAACACTTCTTCAGACAAGAAAGGTAAAGTAGTCTGTTTTTACTGCCATAAAGTTGGACACAAAATTACTGAATGTACTGACTTCAAGAAGTCTAAGCCAGTCGGTTTAATTGGGTTGGAGCCATGCAGTTTTGTTAGCACTGGGGTTCCAGAACAAGATCTTAAAAGTAACAATGTGATGTTAAAATCTGTAGCTGTTGAAGACTGTGCAGATTATACCCCATTTATTACTACAGGCATTGTGTCTCTGGCAGGACTGGAGGAAGGAGTTCCTGTGAAGATCTTGAGGGATACGGGAGCCTCCCAATCTTTTTTGTTAGAGGGAGTTCTTCCTCTCTCAGATCTGACTGCAACAGGGAAGGATGTCTTAATTAGAGGTATTGAGATGACCTTTCTAAAAGTTCCCTTGCATAAGGTACATCTCAAATCTGATCTTGTAAATGGTGATGTGATTGTTGGAGTACGATCTTCCCTTCCTGTACCAGGCGTTTCTTTTATTTTAGGGAACGATCTTGCTCAGGGTAATGTTTGGGGGACATCAAAATCTGTGCCATCTACTATAGTGGTCTCCTCACCCGTGCTGGCCAATGTTCTTGATGTGTGTGGTCAAAAATTTCCCAATGTGTTTCCTTCCTGCGCTGTCACTCGAGCCATGGAAAAACGGCTTAAAGCTGATAGATTCTGTGAAGATGGTCTCGGTTCATTATCTTCCGAGGGTGGGGTTAACATGGGACAGACACTACCTGAACATTCTAATAATGTGAGTGAGAGTGGACTTGTTCCAATACATCAGACTCATGGTGGGGTCGCTGAAGGTGATTCCCTGGGTAGCACTTTAGAAAACTCCAACTTAGAATCATATGATTTGTTTTCTGAAGAGTCTATCTCACATGAGAAAGAAACAACGAATGATCTTTTGTCCTCTCTCTTCCATGTTTCTCGGGAGACTTTGATCCAAGAACAATTCGCAGATGCAACTCTTAAATCTTTATTTTCCATGGTGTGTACTGAGAGTGATGCTGCGACTGAGCTACCCTCTTGTTATTTTTTTAAAGGGGGTTTGTTGCTTAGACGGTGGATCAGCAAAACCGAACCCACTACTAAGTTTTATGTACAGGTGGTAGTTCCTTTGAAATTCAGACATTCTGTAATTAGCCTAGCCCACGATGGATTGGCTGGACATATGGGAGTGAGGAAAACATATGACCGAATACAGCGTAGATTTTATTGGCCCGGATTAAAAAGAGATGTGGCAAAGTTTATCAGATCTTGTCATGTGTGCCAACTTACTGGTAAACCAAACCAGAAAATTCCTGTGGCCCCTCTCCAACCTATTCCAGCTATGTCAAAACCATTCGAGTATTTGCTGGTTGATTGCGTAGGTCCTTTACCTCGATCTAAGGCTGGTCGTCAGTATCTATTTACAGTTATGTGTTTGTCAACTCGATTTCCAGCTGTATATCCTGTTAGATCTATTACTACCAAGTCTATACTCAAAAGTTTAACTGACTTTATGTCGACATTCGGCGTCCCCAGAGTGATTCAAACGGACCAGGGCTCTAATTTTATGAGTCGTCAGTTCGCCAAGGCTTTACGACAGTTAAAAATCAGTCATAACATTTCTAGTACACATCATCCTGAAAGCCAGGGGGCCCTGGAGAGGTTCCATCAGACCCTGAAGTCATTATTGCGTTCATACTGTGTAGAGCATAGGTCTGATTGGGAAGAAGGGCTACCTTGGTTGCTTTTGGGTGTTCGAGAGGTTATTCAAGAGAGCATGGGATTTAGCCCAAATGAGTTGGTGTTTGGACATGAAGTTCGTGGTCCCATTGCTGTTCTTGCTGATGAGTGGATCCCTCCAGAGTCTTCCCAAAATGTTCTGGATTATGTTAGTGGATTCAGGTGTCGGCTGTATGAGGCTCGAGCAATTGCCCAGAGGAAGCTGGGCAAGTCACAGAACAAGATGGAAAGGTTATTTAATCGACGAGCGGTGTCTCGGAGTTTTCAGGTTGGGGACCAAGTATTAGCTTTGTTACCTCTTGTGAGTAACCCTTTTCAGGCTCGTTTTGCAGGACCTTATCCTGTATTGAAATGCCTTTCTGGACAGAATTATCTTCTGAAAACACCAGAACGACGTAAAGGAGTACGAGTTTGTCACATAAATCTTTTAAAACCCTATTTTCCTCCCACATCTTCTGTTGCGTTAACAAACACTGTGACTGGTGACTCGTTACAGCTTATTGAGGATGAGACTTCCTCTCAGAAGACTTCTTTCTCCGATTATGTCGGGAATGATGGGGTTCGTTTTCCTTCTCGAGGCATTATTGAAGGGCGTTTGAATAATTCTGAGATGTTGACGAAACTGGCCCATCATTTACCATATCTCTCCTCATTGGAAAGAACCGACGTGCTGCAGTTGGTAGAGTCTTTTCCTCACTTGTTTTCTGATGTGCCTAGTTGCACGACAATGATTGAACACGACATTGATGTGGGTGATGCGCTTCCCATTAAGCAACATGCGTATAGGGTTAACCCAATGAAACGAGAGTTGTTGAAAAAGGAGGTTGCTTATTTGTTAAATAATAACCTGGCTGAGCCCAGTTTTAGTGCTTGGAGTTCTCCTTGTCTCCTAGTAAACAAACCAGACGGATCTTATAGATTTTGTACTGATTATCGTAAGCTAAATTCTGTCACAAAGCCTGACTGTTACCCTTTACCCCGCATAGATGATTGTGTGGATAGAGTGGGGTCAGCCAAGTTTGTGAGTAAATTTGACCTTTTAAAAGGATACTGGCAGGTTCCATTGACTGCTAAGGCCAAGGAACTGTCAGCATTCGTGACACCTGATGACTTTCTGCAGTATCGAGTCATGCCGTTTGGGGTCCGAAACGCCCCTGCGTTCCAGCGCCTTGTAAATAGGGTGTTGTCTGGATTATCTGGCTGTGAGGCCTATTTGGATGACGTGGTTTTGTATAGCTCGTCTTGGGCAGATCATCTAGTTAAAATCAGGGAATTATTTGTCCGTTTGACTAAGGCTTCTTTAACTTTAAATCTTGCAAAATGTGAGTTTGGGAAAGCTACTGTTACTTATTTAGGTAAAGTAGTGGGTAGCGGACAGGTTCGACCAATTGAAGCTAAGATTGAATCAATTTGTGCCTTCCCAGTACCTGCAAATCGCCGAGAATTGCGTAGGTTTCTGGGAATGGCTGGTTATTATCGTGGATTTTGTCCAAATTTTGCATCTATTGTAGCACCCCTGACCGACCTTGTAAGTACCAAAGTGCCTTTTGACTGGACCACCGTTTCTCAGCAGGCCTTCGATGGAGCAAAAGCCTTGTTGGCTAGCGCTCCTGTGCTTGTTGCACCAGACTTTTCCCAACCTTTTTGTTTGGCTGTAGATGCCAGTGAAACAGGCGTTGGGGCTGTACTCCTTCAGAAGAGCCAGGAAGGCATAGAGCATCCAATTTGTTATTTTTCGAAAAAGTTTAATCCTCATCAGAGGGTTTATTCTGTAGTAGAGAAGGAAGCACTTGCCCTTGTTCTGGCCGTGCAACATTTCGAAGTCTATTTGGGATCGTCCGCCAGTCCCATTATTGTTTATACGGACCATAATCCTCTAGTGTTTTTACATCGGATGAAAAACCGTAATCAAAGAATAATGAGATGGAGTCTCATCTTGCAACCATTCACACTTGACATTAAACATATCCGGGGTAGTGATAATATAATTGTGGATGCCCTATCCCGAGCATGAGATTTTTGTCTATTTTTCCCTATTCGTTCCTCTTTCTATCCTGTTTCCTAGGGCCCAGGAAGCGGAAATTGAAGTGGAAGTGAATCGGGATCTGTTGAAGAGTGTGGTGTTTTTTTTTTTTTTTTTTTTTTTTCTCCCCCTCCATTTCTCATACTGTATTCCCTTGGGGAATATTTTTGTGGGGGAGGTGTTACGCCTGCCTATTGCCCCCTTCTGGCTTTGCTGTAAGTGCAATCGCTGGCTGGGCAACAGGTGACATTAATCACTGATTAAGCCTCTGGGAGAGTCACAATGTATAAAAGCCTGGTATGACTTTTAGTTGGTCTCTCTCAGGTTTTGCGTTTTTTTGTGTTTTTGTCCTCCCTCTTAATTTCCCTATTAAATACTCGCGCGTGTATAATTTTATTTTATACCCCTAGACGTCTAGTTTTGTTATGTAACTTTTTTTCTCATTTTGGTAAATAAATGGAGTTTTTCCCAAAATGTGGTGTTGTGCCTGTTTTGTGTTGCGGCTCACGAGCCAGCCGTAACAGACAGCGTCTGGTGTGGATGAACTTGACTGGCCTGCACAGAGTCCTGACCTCAACCCGTCTGAGAGCCAGGCCTTCTCGTCCAACATCAGTGTGTGACCTCACAAATGCACTTCTGGAAGAATGGTCAAAAATCCACATAAACACACTCCTAAACCTTGTGGACAGCCTTCTCAGAAGAGCTGAAGCTGTTATAGCTGCAAAGTGTGGACCAACATCATATTAAACCCTATTGATTAGGAATGGGATGTCACTTAAGTTCATATGCGAGTCAAGGCAGGTGAGCGAATACTTTTGGCAATATAGTGAATATTGAGAAACTAAATTTTATTGGTCTATGTCAGAGCTCATTTTCCTTACCTTCCTTTTGTTGGAGAAACAATCCAACTGAATGGTCCAACGTTAAATAACCTCACATCTGCAACTATTTTTGTCCTTAAACACTCGGTTTTTTGGGTCGACGGCGTATAAAAACGTAGTTTTTAGCTTGTTTACTGTACACCTTATCACATAGCATTGTTCTGTTTTTTCTTGTAAGTCAGAAATGACAAAGAGGCAGCTTCCTGCAATACAAAGTCAATGGAGAGCGTTGGATTGTTTTCCTCTGATGTGGGCGTGGCTTAAATGGCTTTGTCTCTATAGGCAGTTGTTGGTATGTGTGCACAGTCAGATGGTTAACATTTATTTTTATTTTTTTTCACCCTGACAGTTTTTTTGTAAGTGACAGAACAATCCCACAAAGCCATAGTGATATTTGAATAAACTAATAGATATTGACATGTCAACCATCCCCTCTGCGCTCTTTTAGCTCTTCAGGCTGACAGGCAGCTGTAAAGCGCATGCGGCGAGATCCGCGTAAGGTCGCGGCATTGCTCCAAGTTTGTCCCAGCACTTTGCCTGTGGATCATAACGGTGCACCCAGGGTATATCACGGGCCGAATCAGCCGATGACCCTCCCAAAACATACAGATGTCCGTCAAGAACAGCTGCTGCGGGTGAGAGGTGCGGTCGGGGCAGCATGGGGAAAGATGTCCAGGAGTCATGAACGGGATCATACGACTCACAATGGAGCTGGTCTCCAAAGCCCGTCCACATTGGCTGCAACCCCCCAGCCACAACCAATCGGTGTCCCGAAACCAGCATCACATGACCTGCTCGTCCCGCTCCTACTGTCATGGGTGCGCGTTTTGAGCAGCCGTGCACCGGGTCGTAGAGCCACAGACACGGATAGCAGCGCAAATAAGAGTCACAGCCGCCCGACACAAACATCTCTCCGTTCAACACAGCCGCGGCGTGACCGCAGAGAGGAACATCCAGAGGATGAGACAACCTGTGTGATAGCAGGAGAAGGAAAACAAGGAAAACATTTCAGATTTGATGTTTAAAGAGATAGTTTACCCAAAAATGAAAATTTGATGTTTATCTGCTTACCCCCAGGGCATCCAAGATGTAGGTGACTTTGTTTCTTCAGTAGAACACAAACAAAGATTTTTAACTCAAATTGTTGCAGTCTGTCAGTCATAATGGCAGTCAATGGTTACCAAATCTTTAAGAGTTAAACAAAAAACATATACAGACAAAACCAAAGTAAATCCTGCGGCTCGTGGAGATACATTGAGGTCTTAAGACACATCATGATCGGTCTGTGCAAGAAACTAACCAGTATTTATATAATTTACCTGTGATCCACCGGAACGTTCAGATGTATGGAGCGCGTTCACAACAGCCAGCGTGTGACGCATCAACGTGATCTGGCAATGTAGTTGGTGAAAAGTCAACACTTCCAGATGAGTTCGCACAAGGAAACATACTATTTTAGTTTTTAATCGGTTGCCAGAATCAGGATAAGCACAAGTAATTACCATTTTGAGAGGCTAATATGCACTATGTAAACAATGAGTGATGTATACGCACGACAAATCGTTTCCGCGCATGCATCTTCTATGCTAGATCACGTTGATGCATAGTTTTTTGTACAGATCGATCGTTTTGTGTCTTAAGATCTCAATGTATCGACTCAAGCCGCAGGGTTTAATTTGGTTTTGTCTTTGTGTTTTTCTTTTTTTTTACTCCTAAAGATTTGGTAATCATTGACTGCCATTATATGACTGACAGACTGCAATGGTTTAAGTTAAAAATCAAGAAACAGTCACCTACATCTTGGGTGCCCTGGGGGTAAGCAGATAAATTTTCAAGCTTAAACGGATCAGTTAGAATGAGACAAAACATTTAGTTAAAAGGTTAAAAGTTATTTTTTTTAGGATATTCTTCGCTTGTCAGAATGATAGGTAGTAAAATCAAAGACGACGGACTTTACTTTTCACAGAAGCCGAGCGTGAAATCCAATGCAACACTTCAGTTTCAACAGTGAAAGAGTGTGAGGCAGTGGTCGAATTGTAAAACTAATTCTGGGGGGATGGTGTGGTCAATTTCTTTGGTGGGACGGGGGTTGCTGTAGGTAATTTTACACAATGATTTTTTAAATTCATCTCACCCTTAAACAGATTTGCATTTAATGAATTTATTTAAATTAAAATTAGCTTTATTAAAATGAACTATTATTTATAAACTTGTCCTCCTGGGGCCTGAAACGGAGGAATTTTGGTCAATATTGGTTATTAAACAATATTTTGCTGAGTGTGTTTTTGTGCTGCACCATTTAGGCTTGGCATGGACAAATAAATATGACAATAAAACCATCAGTAGATGGCGGTAAGTCACTATTTTAATAAATTATTTATTGTATCATTCAAATCGAATGATTCCTTCAAAACGGCTGGTTCAAACTAAAATGATACGGAAACTAAATGAAACGAAAAGTGAGTCCATCTGAATGGACCGTTGAATCACTGGCACACTCCATTAGTTAAAAAAAAATTGTGTTGCTCTGCACTGTTAACAATTATTAAAATTAATAGCACACACATGCTGATATTCAGAAAGTGCACTACATTCTGTGAGCATAAATAAAGACTAAATATAGACAGGTTAGACCTCCAGGTGTTGTCCTCAGGTGTGTAACATTCCACTGAGTCCAGACAGTTGATGTCATCACAGTTTCCACCCAGGACAAACACCTTCCCTCTGTAACACACAGCGGCGAAGTAATCCCTGGGTCTGGACATGTCAGGAAGACGTTCCCATCTGCCCTGAGCAGGATCAAATCTGCACAAAGACACACAGGACTGATGATTTCTCTCTCGATTCCTTCGACAAAACCAATAAGTTGGAGTTTAGAGATCTTCACTGCCATAATTTGCTCAAATGAAAGTGCATTCGATCTAGGCCCGTATTTATCAAGCTTCTCAAAGTGCCATTTTAGACTTAAGTGCTGAGAATTTATTAAATTTACTCCTACTTTCAAATTTAAGTATAAAAGCAAGTTATCAAGCTAAAAAATCACTCTTAGGCTGCGATTACACCGAACGCGTTTTTGCAGTGAGAGGCGCCTTTTTTTAATGGTTTTCTGTTGGCAGTGAGCGTTCTGCACGCTGCTTATGCGCCCCGGGCGCCTCGCATTTTCACCGCCTGCTGCGCCTCGCGTTTTTGCAGAAGCGCTCTGAGCGCCTGAAGTTGAAAAAAAAAGCAACTCTGAGCGGAAAAACGCCTGACATCATTCGCGTTTTTTCCATTGTCCAATCGAATGAATGGAGAGGCGGGCCTTCTGTTGTGGTGACGAAAGTTTACCGTTGCTTAAAAAGTCCGGAGACTGAAAGAAATGGAGGAGAAACTTTTGGTGTCTGTCGTGGGTAAACCAGAGCTGTATTCTTTGGGGGGTTTCTGCTAATATGACAGTTTAATTAACAGCAAAAACCAAAGATTTTAGAGCGCTGGCGCTATAATCATTTGATTTGACTGACAGGACAGCTGTTTTGGTCGTTGCCTAGCAACATAAAAAACCGCAGCACACTGCTCTTTTTTAAAAGTCACCAAAAAAAGGCAGTGCTGTGTGCCTCGTGTTTTTAGAACTAAAAGACGCGTTCGGTGTGATCGCGGCCTTACTCTCCCAGTTATTTAATAGGAGATGTAAACTCCTACTGTTTGAGGAATTTAACCATTCAATGTGAATTTATCTGAGAATATTCTTAAATAAGAAAATCTATTTAGTGATTGGTCCACGTGTATTTCATCATCCAAAATCCCATTTGTGGCTCAGCAAAGTGTCTTAAATCATCATTTAGACTGACACTTAAGGTTTAGTCCTACAATTTGCTAAAATTACGACTGATTTAGCAAGATTTTTTTACACTTAAGTGAATTTTTTTTTGCAGTGTTCTTGAGAGTAATTCTTGGAGGCTTGATAAATACGGGCACAGATTTCTTTCAGGTGTTTGTTTGCTATGCCACAATCTGCCAGCAAACCCATGATAAACATGTATAAACTGTAAATCTAAACTTTAATCTGGACTATATTGTTTACACTTGTGGTTTCTTAATAGTATTTTTGTTATTGTAATAAAAAGAGTTAACATAGTATCAGGAATTACACTAACTTTTTAGAGAAGTTATTGTACCAACTTTTATAATTGATCATATGAATTAATGCAATCTTCACAATAAGCCAACTAGATGAGGTAAAATATGACTTGACTTTTATTGATTTGTGCATTCCTATGATGATTATTTCATTTTACTGCATGCAAACACGAGATGATCCAATAACTCTCACCTCAATGCTGACTTCAGTATGTCCAGGGCACCGTAGTACTTCCGGCCTCCAAGGATATATAGTGTGTTGTTGAGGACGCAAACGCAGTGGCGGAAGCGCGGTGGTTCGGGGAGGTGCGCTAAAGGTCTCCACTCAATAGTTCGAATGAGTCCCTCTCCGTGCGTAAAGCGCCGGGCAAACCACAAGCACGGGTTCGGCTCTCGACGGTCAAAATTCTCGTTCACACAATCTCCACCAACAAGCACCAAAACCTAACACAGATCCATGAGAAAAACACCAATAAACAAAGTAAGTCAAGTCAGTTTCAGTTGTACACCATAAAAGCATGTTTGTTACTTGAAATAAAATAAATGTTAACTAGGCAAGGCAAGGCATTTCTAAAGCACATTTAAAACAGTGACTGCTGAACTAAGTTCTGTACAGTAAAAGCATAACTTCACAAAAACACATATTGACAGCATAACATTTTCAAAGAATTATATAAATAAAAATAGAAAAATAGAAATGGAAACAAGTCAAAAAGCTAAGGAATATAAATAGGTTTTAAGATGAGATTTGAAGGTTTCAATATCTGGAGACAGCCGGTAAATCATTCCACAATCGAGGATCGGCAATCGAAAAGGTTGATCATATATTCTGAGATGATAGAAACTATTTTTTAACAACTACAGTTATCCTTATGGTTTAGCGGAATGTAAACCTGCATATCATCAGTGTAAAAATGATATGGAATATTGTATTTTTGGAAAATACGACCTAAAGGAAGCAGGTGTAATGAGAACAACAACGGGCCCAAAATAGAGCCCTGAGGCACACCACAGTTTAAAGGAAATGTCCAATCTCCACCGAAAATGATCTGTCAGAGAGGTAGGATTTAAACCATTCTAGTGCAGAACCTTGAATACCTACACAATTTCTCAATCCTTCAAGTAGATATCAAACACTGGATTTAGGTCTTAAAGGACTAGAATGGAAGACCTTCCTTAGTCTGCTGCTACTAATAGGTCGTTCAACACCTTTAACAAAGCAGACTCCATACTATGATGCCTCCTAAAACCTGACTGATACTTGTTTAGAACAGATTATTACATGTAAGATATACAGTCAATTGATGAAAAATCACTTTAACCAAAACTTTAGATTAAAAAGAATGTTTCGAAATGGGGCTAAAAACGAAAATAAAATGTTACAAAAGTTTTATTTAATCTAGTTGCCAAATCAGCATTTCTCATTTCCATTCAAATCGAATGCATACTAAAATGACTAATAATAATAACAATAATAATATGTCCTCACCCCAATGTCATCCAAGATATTCATGTCTTTCTTTTTTTCAGTCACAAAGAAATTCGGTGTTCGAGGAAAAAATCCAGGATTTTCTAGCTCTGTGGCACTCCCATTCGAGACTTAGGGTATGTTGGAACAACTCTTATCGCATTTTATCCTCCAACTTTAAAATTGTCCTAAATCACTGCAGAAGTAACAACCCAGTGTTTAAAAAGTGAACGTGCAAAAAAGACCTTTACCCTTTACAAAAAAAAGGTAAAACAACGACGTAGGACGATTTTGAAGTTGGTGGAGAAAATTAGATGGAAGTTTTTCAACATACCACAGAGTATGCGCATTGCAGAGCTAGATAAGACGAGCATTTGTGAATAAAAAGTATATATATATATATATATATATATATATATATATATATTTTTTTTTTTTTTTTTTTTTTTTATGAAAAATGGCAGATCGTTTTGCTCGTTTTTCCTCGGCTGGGATCGTTTAGAGCTCTTTGAAGCTGCGCTAAAACTGCATTTTAATCCTTTATCCATTGAGCACCATTGAAGTCCACTATATGAAGAAAAATCCTGCAATGTTTCCCTCAAAAATCTTAATTTCTTTGTGACTAAAGATAGACACAAATATCTTGGATGACTTGGGGGTGAGTAAATTATCAGGACATTTTTATTCTGGAAGTGAAGTAATCCTTTAAATATTTGGGTCATATCACCCACCACTAAACAGTTTAACCACTACCACAATACTACATATATACTATTAAAATAATATAACTACAATTACGCTGACAAATAATAAATTTTGGACATTGATGATTTTCTAAATTGTATAAAAAGGAAACTGAGTGAGCTGGTTATAGAATTGTAAAAATAAGTATTTGTTTTGACTTTTAAGTTGATTTTATTTTATTTAATAATTGTATTTTTTCAGTTGTGGCTCTTATTGAGACATGCAGCGGCTGACTGTGATGTACCTGGTTTGGAGTCCGCGGTTTGCAGTCCAACGTTCTCCGATCACCATGTAGAAGATTATTCACAGTTTCCAGCGTTGTTTTCCCTCCTGAACCCCTGAGCAGCAGCTTACAGTCCTGCACCTGTTAGAGGAGATTTGATAGACATTATGGAGCTTTATATGAGAAAAGAGAACAAAGTGAGAGACTGTCCGTGCATAAGTGCTGTAATGTACCTCCTGCAGCTCCTCTGGTGTCATGAGAGAGAACCGAATGCTCTGCATTAGTCGTGAGAGATGAGAGAGTCTCTGCTCTTTATCATCCTCCACCCAGTTCACCACAGCTCTGAACACAGCCAGCTGATATGAGAGAGAGAGAGAGAGAGAGAGAGAGAGAGAGAGAGAGAGAGAGAGAGAGAGAGAGAGAGAGAGAGAGAGAGAGAGAGAGAGAGAGAGAGAATCTGAATGAGCTGCTGCCCCCTGCTGCTCTTTTCATCCTGATGCTCCAAGAAGCTTTTTTTCCTACCAGTCACTCACTATATTAGACGTAAGTGAGACAGAAGGAGAAAAGTGGGTTTATAGAGAATGCAACCCATTGAAATGTTTAATCAAAATTACTGTATCTAGGATAACCTCATAGAGTATCTTAATATCAATTAAATATGAATGAATGAATGAATGAATTAATTAATTAATTTTTTGTGTTGAGCCTGATGTTGAGCCATTTTATTTATTTATATGTTGAGCCTAAGCCTTTTTTTATAAACATTATTAATTCCCAGTATCAATAAACTGCCATTTTTTATAAGCAGTAATTTCCACAAATATTTATTTTATTTACTTATTTATCAGTTAAATTTATTTAAAATTAATTTTGTTGGGTTAAAGCTTTAATTCCCACTTTTTTATTTTTTTATTTTTTTTTATTTGATCTTTATCTTTTTATTATTATTATTATTATTATTATTATTATTATTATTATTATTATTATTATTATTATTATTATTATTATTTTATTACAAAATAAGTTATTTTTGGCTTCAGATTATTTCTTGAATTATTTTTATTTTAGTGCAGCAGTGCAAAGTTCCAGAATTGCTCAGAACAGAGGTGAGATAGAAAGAAGAAAGTGGGTTTGTAGAGGGTAACATGTTGTTTTATTGATCTAACCTCACTGTCTGCATTGAGCGCATCTCTCTCCAGCAGACGCTGCAGCTGGACGCAGGGCAGATCCCTGAACTTCTCCCCCTCCGCTACTCTCTGAAAGTGGGCTAAAACATAGTCCTCTGCCCTCCTGCCCAGATCCTCCAGACTGTAGGCTTCAGCCAAGGCCAGAATATCCAGACAAGAAGTTTCATCAATATTGTCCTGCAGGAAGTTTAAGCACAGCGACAGCGCCCCCTGTAGTTGAAACTGTGAAGCTGCTTCTGTCAGATCCCACACATTCCTGAAGCTCAGGTTCAGCCGTCCAGAGTAAATGAAGTACAGCAGATCGCGCAGCACCCATGATGTCACGCCGCGCAGTAACACCACAGCCTCACTGGACTCTCGTAACCCTCCGCAGAGCAGAGCGCGAAAGTAGTCCGCACCTGCTGCTAATAAGACGCGATGGGCTAGAAGAAATACAGCAATAACACAGGTGTGACATACAGTGAATGATGATATGTGCATTTATAATATTTAAAAGAAGTTCACCCAAAAATCTTTAATTGATAATTAATATTTTGAATTACTTTTATATTTTTTCTTCAATTTTATATGTACACTACCACAAACGATTGGGATCAGTAAGACGTTTTTTTTTTTTTTTTTTTTCTTTTTTACATAAGACTGCATTCATTTGATCGAAAAATGCAGCGGAAAAAAAAGAAATAATTATAATATGCTGATTTATAATCAATGTTGGTTACCAAATATTCTTTGGAAAACTGTGATAATTTTTTCAGGAATTGTTGATGAATAAAAAGTTGAAAAGAACAGCATTTATTCAAAATATCAATATTTTCTAACAATATAAGTCTTTGCTATCACTTTTTTATCGATTTAACACATCCTTGCTTTTTTTTTTTTTTTTTTTTTTTTTTGCTTTTTTTTTTAATAAACTTTGGAACAGTAGTGTATATTGTTAGAAAAGGTTTCTGTTTAAAATAAATGCCATTCTTTTTATCTTTTTATTCATCAAAGACACCTGAAAAAAAAAAAAAAAAAAAAAAAAAAAAAAAAAAAATATATATATATATATATATATATAAAATATATATAGCAACACAAAATTCAGCTTTGATCACAGAAATACATTTGATTTTTAATGTATATTAAAATAGAAGAAAGTTGTTTTACACCGTAATAATTTTGAAGTTCCAAATGATACTTTGTTTTGTTTTATTATTTTTATTTTAGTTCTTTTTTTTTTACCGTTTTCATTTTTAATTACCTTTTATTTTAGTTTCATTTTAACGATTGTCTTTTTCCTTTAAGTACTGTTTACTTATTGAAAAAAAAATGCTAAAAATGTTAATTTTACAATGCATTTGTTTTATCTTTCACAATGTCCTGATAAAGACATTCATAAAGACCACAATATCTCATGGTTACCAGGAAAACGGTCTCCACTGTCTGTCTGTATGATGACATCACACCCGGCGTTTCTCTCCCACAGTGTTCGTATGACCCGCAGGCTTCTTTCCCTCTCTTCGCTCCCGCTGATCACAGCATCTTTGCCACACAGTTGCTCAAGTCTACCAGCCTCTAAACACCTACAGGCTTCCAGCACCTCATCTATTTCTCCTCTGTCCACTTCTCCTCTGTAGCTGAAGTCCAGTACAGCCTTCAGTCCTGCAGGAGTCATCCTTCCTCCATCCAGCTCCACTTCCTTAAGCCCCGCCTCTCCAGATAACAGCCACGCCTCTGCTCTTTGACTGACAGCGGCGAGCACCAGTCGGTGAGCCTTGTGGGAGTTGCCTAGGAGTTTTAAACTGCAGTCCAGCAGAAGCCCTTCTTCCTGGAGTCCTCTCAGCGAAGCGAAGAGTGCGTCGCAGTGTGTGGAAAGCACAAAGGGGCGGAGTTCTGGGTCAAAGAGAGGTTCTGTAGGTGGAGGTTTTCTGAAAATGGGCGTTGACAATGAAGTGGGAGGAGCTGGAGGAATGGATGACTTTTTTTCTCTAACATTTCTCTTTAGACTTGAGGATGCCTTGCGACTTCCGGCTTCTTTTTCTCTTCTTTCTTCACCTGCATTTCTGCTTTTCACAGAAGACTGAAGATGAATGGGCATATCTCCCACCTTTTTCTCTAATTTTCCTCTGGTTTTGTACTGAGACATTGGAAACCTATTAAAAGTGTGAAATCATTCAGTTAATGATTATTTATCAATAAGCTGAATCATTTTTTAAGCAAAGTCATCCACTGTTCCTAATTCCTACATGTTCTTAGGCTTATTATATTGTATTAGGGGCTCAAGTGCATACCCCTGAAATCCTTTTGAATTGTTAGAATAGTCAAGGATCAGCAATCTCCACGTAAAACAGATCAAACTGTAAATCATAGAGACTTGAAAATTGGAGGGATGGTAGAGCTCACACCGCCGACAACGTCATCAAGGCTTGTCCCAATCGGACTGACTGAAGCACTACAGTGATCAAAAGTAAGATATGGCTCATAACTCCGAAACCATCAGTCGCAGACTCAAATGTCTAGTGTGGTAGGAATCCTTGGCGTACACCGGACAAAACTCATGCCTCAGATTCGTCCAAGAGCCTGGCAAAATGTATGGGTATTTTGGATTTTTTAAATAAAAATACTTGTGCTAACTCGTCCTAGGTTTTTCGCACGATCGGAGCCAAACCAGTGCAGAAAGATTATCTGGAGAGTGAATATCAATAATTATAAATAATTAGAACTTTCGACTCGCAAAGGGATGCTAAAATGTTTGAAAGGGGCAGTTTCACTTTTAGTAAAATGCCTATAACTCCTGAACGGAATGAGATATCTTCGCCAAACTCAGAACACTTATGTAGGAGTTCAAGCTGAGGTCACAGTACAAAAATTGCGGAGCTTGGCCACTTGGTGGTGCTATAAGTAGGAAAAAATATATAGAAAAATACTACCTACACAACCATTTGTCGTAGGCTATCAACATGAAAATTGCTGAGCACGGTCTTGGTCATTTGTGAATCCAAAGCCATCTCACTGCAATTTGTACGTGTTTTATGAGGTGGCTTGTATGATTTGCCCAGACCCCAGTGTTGGGAAG
>NC_133363.1:63038486-63064350 GCF_049309525.1 Garra rufa
TTCTGACTTACGTCATTATCTTCATGTCTGTCACCATTACAACGATCACAGCAACATCAGTGTCTGCAATTTCCACCAATGGGAAAGTCTACTCAGGTGAGTGAAGTGAATTGTTTACCACAAGAAGAAATGCATTGCTTTAAAACAAATGTAGAAGAAGTGATCTTTCCTCCAGGTGGCACATATTTCCTGATCTCTCGGAGTCTGGGTCCAGAGTTCGGAGCGCCCATCGGTTTGCTATTTGCGTTCGCCAATGCTCTCGCCTGTTCGCTCAACACAGTGGGGTTTGCTGAAACCGTCAGGGATGTTCTCAAAGTGAGACACACTCACAAAAATGCATTTATTGTTGGGTTGTTGTGGGATTTTCAGAGAGCTGCTTAATTTAAAAGAGTGCCAAAAATCCAATCGTTTTTGATTTCTCATTGATTTCTCTCTTCTCAGGACAATGGCGCTCAGATGGTAGACGATGTCAATGATGTGAGGATTATTGGGGCGATTACTGTCGCCATCCTCCTCTGCATCACATTCGCTGGTATGGCTTGGGAAGCGAAGGTATGGTGGTCTACTTGTGTTTGTGTTCAATTCCCAAAACTGACTTTTTTGACATCATGACTGCCAATCTTCTTGTTTTTCAACCCACAACAGGCTCAGATTCTGTTCTTCATCGCGCTCTTGCTCTCCTTAGTTAATTATTTTGTGGGGACGGTCATTCCCCCCGGGAAAGAGAAGCAGGCTCTGGGATTTTTTGGCTACCGCGGTGAGTACACAAGATCCTGATCTAATGCGGCATTTATAGCACAATCAGGAAACTCAATTTATTTATTGCTACAACAAAACAATCTGGAAGACCAGTTCCTCCATAACAAAGAAAAAAATATTTATACTTTGATGAATCATAATAATGTCAAAATCATAATGAACTGAACTTGATGACATATTAAATATTAAATAAAATGTCATAATTATTACATAAAAAGCTAAAATAGTATATTAGTATGTCATCATTTCTTCATAAGTATGACCTTTCACTTATAATTATTTTATTTTTTCATAATTATAGCTATCATCATAATATCTGTTTTATCTCACAATTAACTTTCTTTTGTTAACTTCTCACTTTTTTCCCACAGTTATTACCTTTATCTCATAATTGTCATTTTCTGTCAGAATGTTGACTTATTCCATAATTATGACTTTATGTCTCATAATCCACTGTCATAATTCTTCTTCATAATTGATTTTTTTAAAATATCCATTTATGACTTGAAGAAATTCCCATACTATTACCGAATTGTCTTTTTATCTCATAATTTTGACCTTTTATCTCACAATTGTCATTTTATGCCATAAAGAAGAAATTCACATACTATTTCATAATTCGTCTTTTTATCTCATAATGTTGACCTTTTATCTTACAATTTTCTCACAGTTTTGTCATAATTTTGACTTATCTGATAATTGTCTTTTTGTGCCATAGTTCCCTTCCGGGAACTCGAGCCGCGTCAGGAACGCTATGGGGAACGCCATTGGCGGGCAGCACTCTGAATCATGTCTACAACCAATGAACGACGGGGGTGACGTCACAGGCGCGGTGACGTCACCGACCAGGAACTATAAAACGCGTGCGTTTGAAGCCGGCGGCAGCTTTTGTCATTCAGCGAGAGCGCTCTGTGTCTGTGTCTGTCCCGGTCATACTACTGTTTTTTCGTGCCAGTTTGCACGACTTTTATTTGAGTAGTATGACCTTTAAAATGCAACCATGGGGGAAAGAAGTGTTACGAAACTAGGCGGTACAAGCAGCCGCATAGATAGTGTGTTCCTCCCTACCAATGCTTATTACTGGTGGGGATACACACAGTCTATGTGTGGTCTGCTTGAGTGTAGAGCACGCACAGTCAGCCCTCGAAAAGGCTGGCTGTCCACAGTGTGAGCATAAAAATCCTCCATTGTGGGTGCTCCACAGAAGGCTCTCTTCGATGAGGGAGCCTTCGCCTGCGTTTCTCGCGGGTCTGGCCCCGCTTCCGCCAAGGCGGAGCGGTTGCTGCACTCGCTGAGATCGTGGCTCGATCTATTAGAGGGACTGGAGACGGGTGTTTTAAAAAATACCCTATCTCCTCTCCTATCTGGTGGATCAGTGAATCTTTTTCTGGATATGGAAGCCCGCAATGCGGTTACTCCCTCCAGGAAAAGTTTTCAACGTTTGCCATATCTTCCTCCGAGGAGGTTGATGTGAAGTACGTTGTCAAAAGTATTCAACCGCCCCCCTCCCCCTGATCGCCTCAGTATGATGAGCTGGTGGTTGTGCTGACTGTGCATTAGCTAAATAAGCAAATATGAGCCGCAGAAAAGCAAACGTTCTGCTTCCTGCGGACTAAGTCAGCACTTCCAAACGGTAAAGATGACGCCGCGGGTCGAACAGACGCTATCTGTTCCCCGGTCTAGGCATCATTCTTTAAGGCTCCGTCTTTGCTCTCCAAGCCGCCTAAAGAAAACTTCAGGCTTGATCAGCAAAGATACACGTGCTGGGGTCTTTTGACGGGAAGTAAAACCCAGCCGTGTACCAGCTCTCTACTTTAGAGGCGCAGAAACAGAGCGTTGCCACCCGCGTCCCTCCGGCTATGCCTAGAGGGCCCGGAAAGCAACGCTCTAAGTCGGGGGCTTCCAAAAAAAAAAAAAACCTAGGAAGTCCTCGGCTATACGGCTCTGAGGATTGTGATTCAGAGCCATTGAGGGCTGCCCCTCGCGGGGGGGTTTGCACCGTACCCTAGGTGCGGGTTCCAACCCCCTCGGGGCCCTCAGGAGATTTGTCAGTTAACCCTGCCAGCATTACAAGGCGCGGCAATCTCCCGCGAACATCCTCTAGCTGTTCCGCCCGAAAAACGTAGCGGCCCTGGAGAGTTCGCAACCCCACGGGGGTCCCCAGAGGAACTAGCTCAGGAGCGTCCTGCCAGTTCACTGTTACAGGTCTCCGGGTTAGTTCCTCGAGTAAATCCAGACACCAGTCTCGAGAGGCTGGTACCCTTAGTAAATTTTCTGGCAGCGTGGAAACTACTGCCAAAGATTTCAAAGTGGGTCCTGCGTACTGTAGAGAAAGGTTTATGTTTTCTAGTTCGGCTCCAAGCCGCCACCTTTCAGCGGGGTATTTCCAACATTAGTAGCCCCGAGCAGGGTCTGATAATGGAACAAGAAGTAGATACTCTTCTGAGGAAGGAGGCCATCGAGGTGGTCCCTCCTCAAGACAGGGAATCCGGGTTCTACAGCCGTTACTTCATTGTTCCGAAGAAGGATGGGGGGCTTCGGCCCATCTTAGATCTCAGGCTTCTAAACCTCTCAGTCAGAAAACTGAAGTTCAAGATGCTTACTGTCAGACAGGTCGTGTATCAAATCAGGTCCGAGGACTGGTTCGTCACGATAGATCTAAAAGACGCTTATTTCACGTCTCCATCCTTCTTCAGCACAGGAAGTTCCTCAGGTTCGCTTTCAGGGGCGAAGCGTACCAATACAGGGTTCTTCCCTTCGGCCTAGCTCTCTCACCCAGAACTTTCACGAAGTGTGTGGATGCTGCGCTGGCTCCACTGCGACTCCAGGGCATCCGCATACTCAATTACATAGACTGGCTGATCCTAGCCAGCTCGGAGCAGTTAGCGGTTCAGCATCGAGGTGTTGTTCTCGCTCACATGCAGAAGTTAGGGTTGAGACTCAACGCCAAGAAGAGCGTCCTCTCTCCTTTACAGAGGACTACTTATCTGGGCGTGGTATGGGACTCATCCACGATGCAGGCACAGTTGTCACCTGCTCGGATAGAGTCCATACTTACTGCAGTAAATGCGGTCAAGCTAGGCCAGTCACTCACTGTCAAACAGTTCCAAGTACTGTTAGGTCTTATGGCAGCCGCCTCCAACGTAATACCTTTTGGACCGCTGCATATGAGACCACTGCAGTGGTGGCTCAAAACCAGGGGGTTCTCCCCGAGGGGAAACCCGCTCCGCAAGATCAGTGTCACGCGGCGCTGCCTACGTGCCCTGGTCATGTGGAAGAAACCCTGGTTTCTCTCTCAGGGACCGGTCTTAGGGATGCCATGCCGCCGTGTCACACTAGCGACAGACGCGTCCCTTACCGGATGGGGAGCGGTCATGTGTGGCCGCTCAGCCCAAGGCCTGTGGAGCCCGCACCATCACTCATGGCACATAAATTGCCTAGAGATGCTGGCGGTGTTCCAGGCCCTCAGGAGTTTTCTACCAGACCTAAGAAACCGTCATGTCCTTGTTCGTTCAGACAGTACAGCGGTAGTTTATTACATAAACCATCAAGGGGGAAGCCGCTCACGCCCCTTATTCAAGCTGGCGTATCGGATCCTCCTGTGGTCTCAAGGAAAACTCCTCTCCCTGAGAGCAGTCCACATTCCTGGACATCTGAATGTGGGAGCAGACGTCCTGTCGAGGCAGGGGCCGAGGCCCGGGGAATGGATGCTCCACCCAGAGGTGGTGGAGCAGATATGGAGAGTTTTTGGCCAGGCACAGGTGGACCTGTTTGCGACTCGAGAGACATCGCACTGTCCCCTCTGGTACTCTCTAGTGCCTCCAGCTCCACTGGGGCTGGACGCCATGGCACAGACGCGGCCGAGGCTGCGTCTGTACGCCTTTCCCCCTGATCGCTCTGCTCCCGGGAGTTCTGGAACGGGTCCGTCGGTTTCAAGTGCGGCTGCTACTAGTAGCCCCGCGCTGGCCGGCACGAGTATGGCTCTCGGACCTGGTATTTCTCCTAGACGGCTCTCCATGGGAGATTCCTGTCAGGAGAGACCTCCTATCTCAGGCCAGGGGCGCAGTCTGCTACCCCACCTGGAGAAGTTGAGGTTATGGGTGTGACCCCTGAGGGGGCACAACCTAGAGGAGCGGGTCTCCCTACTGAGGTGGTTGAGACCCTTCTTCAATCCAGAGCTCCCTCTATGAGGAAACTGTATGGCCTCAAGTGGAACTTGTTTGCGAGATGGCGCCGCGAGCGCCACTTAGACCCAGTCGACTGCCCGGTTGGTACAGTTCTGGAGTTCCTACAGTCTCGCCTTTCCGCAGGGCTAGCTCACTCCACCTGGAGGGGTTACGTGGCGGCTACGAGTGCCTACCACGCCCCTCTAGGTGGCCTCTCAGTGGGCAGAGCCCCCTGGTCGCACGTTTCCTCCACGGTCGGGAGATTAAGGCTTCATCGGGAGTAATGAAGTATGGAAAATTTTAAGCATACAGACTCAGAGGATGGGACCTCTGCGACTCTATAGATATCGCAAGGTTCCCTCTGGTTCTCCCTAGTGCCTCCAGGTCTGCCCGGACTGGACGCCATAGTACGGACGTTGCCGAGGCTGCGTCTTTACACATCCTCCCGATCGCTGTGCAGCCAAGCGCCGCTTCTAGTACCAAAAAAAAAAAAAAGCGTGAGTGTAGCTAGGTCTCCCCTCACGGAAGGGTTATCTGAGACCTCCACTCTTAAGAGCTGTTGGATTGAGCGTTGAGATTCCCTCTCATTTTAGAGAGTCTTCTGTGAAGCCTCCGTTCTCCAGAAGCTCCGCTTCCAGGAACTGCGGGTTGGTCCATATCGCCCCTGACATTCGTCAGGTACTATGAGCTTGACCTCAGAGCCGCTCCAGGCTCTGCTGTGCTCTCGGCCTAGTGCGCTAGGCCTGGAGAGTCAGCCACCTCCCTAGCCAGGAGAAGACTTCTCAAGGCGCATCTTTCTGCGGAAAGAAGAGAAGTTAGTTTCGCCAAACTAAAGAGATCTGCAATCAAACAAAGAAATACTTAGCCTGTTGTCCGTGGAAAACTAGACAAAGGCCCTACTTCGCGTCTGACACTACTATCAGACCAAGCTTTCAGTCCCTCTTGTCATGGCTGAACCCCCAGACAAAGGACTAAGACCCCTCGTGTGCCCGAGGGCCGAGGGGTGCCTCCTGCACTGACTGGCGAACCAGGCGGAGGTATCTATTCTCGTGTGCCTGCGGGCCGAGAACTTTACAGCCCTCTTGTCCGCGGAATGCTAGACAATGGCTCACTTGTCCTCGTGTTCTGACGCAGTATGCTATCAGACCGAGTGTAATGCGGTCCCTCTGGTTCCGGAAACTACCTTGACCAAGGACTAAGACTCCTCGTCTGCCTTAGGACAAGGCCGAGGAGTGCCTCATGCACTGGCTGGCTACCAGGCTGAGGCCCCTACTGTCTTCCCCGTGAGCCCGAGGGCCGGGGATTGCAGTGCCCTCTTGTCCGCGGAATGCCGACAATGGCCTTATCTCTCGCGTCCTGGCGTAGCACAGGCCGAGCCTTGGATCCCTCTTGCTCTGGCTGCACCCCCAGGCAAAGGATCACCCACTCCTCGTGTGCTCGAGGGCCGAGGAGCCTGGAGGTCAAGCTCTCAGTCCTCGTGGGTCTACGGACCGGGGACTTCACACACCATCTGTCCGCCGAGTGCTAGACAGTGGTCATTCGGTCCCTCTTGTTCTGGCTAACTCCCAGACAAAGGACTAAGACCCCTCGTGTGCCCGAGGGCCGAGGGGTGCCTCCTGCACTGACTGGCGAACCAGGCGGAGGTCTCTATTCTCGTGTGCCTGCGGGCCGAGAACTTTACAGCCCTCTTGTCCGCGGAATGCTAGACAATGGCTCACTTGTCCTCGTGTTCTGACGCAGTATGCTATCAGACCGAGTGTAATGCGGTCCCTCTGGTTCCGGAAACTACCTTGACCAAGGACTAAGACTCTGCGTGTGCCTGAGGGCCGCGGAGTACCTCTCGCTCTGGCTGGCGACCAGACAGAGGAAGACTACCATTCCTCGTGTGCCCGAGGGCCGAGGACTACAGGGCCTTCTTGTCCGCGGTATGCTAGACAAGGGCTCTCTCTTTTCCACCCTGGTTGAGCAGACACTCGCAGGGCTCGGAAATTATGGGGGCGTTGGTAGTCTCGTTCCCCATAGCGTTCCTGACGCGGCTCGAGTTCCCGGAAGGGAACGTCTCGGGTTACTACTGTAACCTTAGTTCCCTGAGGGAACGAGACGCCGCGTCTCGGACCATAATTCCCGCACCCTGCGGCGCTCGCCTCATTCCTATGAGCTGCCGCCGGCTTCAAACGCACGCGTTTTATAGTTCCTGGTCGGTGACGTCACCGCGCCTGTGACGTCACCCCCGTCGTTCATTGGTTGTAGACATGATTCAGAGTGCTGCCCGCCAATGGCGTTCCCCATAGCGTTCCTGACGCGGCGTCTCGTTCCCTCAGGGAACTAAGGTTACAGTAGTAACCCGAGACGTTTTGACTGTTTAATTAAACAATGATGGCTTTTTATCTAATAACTTTTATTTCTTAGATTGTCAAAACTGTCTTTTTATGCCATAGTTTTGACTTGCATTATCAAGTGATGGTGGTCCACCAGCCTCAGGCAAAGACTAAGATAATCATGTTTGCCTGCTCTTCTCTTTATAAAGCAACCATGGCCCCGATTTTCCAAAATGCATGGACTTTGCCTTTGGTCAAACTATGTTATTAAATATCTGAGCGTACAGCAAAATCAGAGCCAGAGCATTGGGCGAAGGAACAGCCAAACCTAATCATTTTTTCCCCTCAGCTGAGATTTTCGTGGAGAATCTGCTGCCTTCCTTCCGAGGCAAAGATGGGTCGTTCTTCAGAATGTTTTCCATCTTCTTCCCTTCTGCCACGGGAATTCTGTCTGGTGTCAACATCTGTGGAGATCTCAAGGTAGTCTTGCTGTTTTGGCTGGCAAAGTTAATGTGTCTTAAAAACACAACAGAAGTTACCTTTATGTCTTATTCCAGGATCCTTCGGGTGGGATTCCTAAAGGGACCCTGCTGGCCATATTCTGGACCACCATCAGCTACTTATTGATCTCAGTCACAGTTGGTGAGATTAGACATAATTCGACTAACAGTATGTTTTATTTATTTTTTGATAGCCGATCCTAATATTAGAGGGTGACTGATATTTTAAAAAAATAGTACATAACATGAGCTGCAATTACATGTTTAAAAAATCAATACGAAATAAACTATTTATAAATAAACAGATTTATATCTAGCAAACATTTTTTTGGTTCCCAGAACATTTTGGGAATGTTAGATTTGGCCAAAAAAAAAAAAAGTTTCAGATTCCAATAATCAAAATTTGGATAACATCTACTACTATTAGACATTTTCTCTGTCACATCCTCTTTTTTTATATTAAGCTCTTATGAAATGTAATGTGCATCTTTTTGATAAACCGCTCACTAAAGCACTTCCCTCTATTCTCCCTCAGCTGCAAGTGTTGTAAGAGACGCTTCTGGCAGTCTGAATGATAGTTTAGCACTCAATTCTTCGATCCCCTGCACTGGTGTGGGCTGTAAATTTGGCTGGAATTTTGACCAGTGTGAACAGAACCGCACGTGTAGCTTTGGACTGGCAAACCATTTCCAGGTGAGTGCAACGGCACTGTTAGAAAAACAGCTTCTGACTGCTGGAAAGTGTAGTAGATTTTACATCTACATTAATGCATTTGTCACATTGAATATTTTTTTTCAAGGTATTTAATCATTTTGTGCATTATCTGGGAATCAAACCCAAGGCATTGGCATTGATAGTGGTGTGCTTTACTAACTCAGTACTTAAACTACAAAGTGGCTCAAAATAGCATATATTATGATTTGGAAGATAGATGAAAGATATTATGGCTATATGCAGAATCTCACAAAAGTGAGTGCACCCCTCACAGGCTGGTTCCATTCGGAACAAGTCTTGCAAGGGTTGATCAACGAAGCTGTGCACACGTTCTGTGCGTCAGGTGCAGAACCTGGCTTCAAAAACAGATGCATGAGTGCTGCCAGCACTTCTTTAAAGTGAGGAGTGGAAGAGGATCCCAGCAACAACCTGTGCAGCTCTGGTCAATTCCATGCCCAGGATGATCAAGGCAGTGCCAGATAACGATGGTGCTAACACAATATATTGACACTTTGGACAAGTTCACTTAGGGTATACTCACTTTTGTTGCCAGCTATTTTGACAATAATGGCTGTATGTTGAGTTTCATTTCTATAGTATTGTCCCTTGAGAAGATATGCTAAAATGGTTGCTGAAATGTATGTGGTGTACTCACTTTTGTGACATGCTGTATATTTTCCTGCAGATTCTAGCCACAGTTTCAGGATCTGGCCATTTGATCACAATCGGGATCTTTGCCGCCACCTTGTCATCAGCTTTGGGTTTCTTGGTGTCAGCTCCCAAAATTTTCCAGGTAAATGCTGTGGCCGTTATTTGATTATATTATTGTTTAAAATCCGCAATGCAGTTAATTCTAAAATGTTTACATGTGTTTTTTCACAGTGTTTGTGTAAGGATAATATCTACCCCTACATTGGCTTCTTTGGGAAAGGTTACGGGAAAAACCAAGAGCCTCTACGAGGCTATATGCTCATGTTCGCCATCGCTTTGGCATTCATCCTCATTGGTGAGTACTGAATCTCCTCCAGATCTGTTACTGAGGGGTTTCTCTCTGCAGAGACTTTAACATTTGATTTCATGTTGATCTTTTCAGGTGACCTGAACACGATCGCTCCTCTGATCTCCAACTTCTTCCTCTGCTCTTACGGTCTCATTAACTTCAGCTGCTTCCATGCATCGCTCACCAAATCACCTGGTGAGAACCTCATCATTATCATCGTCACTGTCATGGACTCCATCAGCGGTGTCTAATAATCATGTTTATCGTCTCTCACAGGTTGGCGGCCGCAGTACCATTACTTTTCTCCATGGACGTCTCTGTTTGCTGCATTCTTGTCTTTCATCCTCATGTTTCTGTTCACGTGGTGGGCTGCTCTCGTCACTTTTGCTATCGTTCTTTGCCTCTTAGGCTACGTTACCTATAAAAAACCTCGTGAGTAAACGATGCAGATTATGACAATATCCAATTGTAATACACATCTGAGTTTTCACTAACAATGTGGAGCACCAATAACCTCATGTAATCTTGCTTTACCAGTTGAGCTACAGAAGCTTTTTCCCATTAGCATGTTATTTTTTAGCACTGACTGTTGCTAATCATGTGTCTAGATGTAAACTGGGGCACATCTTATCAGGCCAATTTCTACAACATGGCTTTGTCCTTCTCAATGTCCCTGACTGGCGTGGAAGACCACGTCAAAAACTTCAGGTAAAGATTATTAGTAAACTGACAGCTTTAGATTGCGATACACAACCCACTCACATATAAATGCTCGTATACTGTAGGCCTCAGTGTCTCGTTCTGACTGGCCCTCCGAACGTTCGTCCCGCTCTTGTGGACTTTGTGGGGACTTTCACGAAGAACATCAGTCTGATGATCTGTGGAAACATTATTATGGTATGTAACATTCATCTTATTCAGATAAACTAACAATTTAATGCTTCCTGTCTTATTTATTTTAAACTTGTGATGTGAAGGTCGTTTCTTGCTCTCTTGTGCTTTCAGGAGGATGAGAAATCCAGTTTCCCACAGCACAGCACTGATATGCTGGTGGACTGGCTGAATCAGAGGAACGTTCGTTCTTTCTACACGTCCTTCACTGCGGACAGCCTGAAAGAGGGCACACATAATCTCATGCAGGTACTGCCATTGCTAGCTTCAGATCTGTTTCTACTCCTAGTCATGAATTTCGCACTTAATCTTCGCTCTTCTCATCGATCAAATTTCTAGGCTTCAGGTCTCGGTAAACTGAAACCAAACACTTTGGTTTTGGGATACAAGATGAACTGGCAGGAATGTAAACCGGAAAGTTTACAGGACTACGTCAACACCATTAGGTGAGCTGCTGTTTTTGTTCACAAATATCAGTGGATTTGTTACGCTCTTTCTTTTGTGTTTTGATTTTGTTAAATGTTTTTTATTCAGTGACGCGTTCGACTCCAGCTACGGCATTGCCGTTCTGATAATGATGGACGGATTGAACGTGATGGATGATTTGCATAGTGCAGGTTTGATACATCATGAATAATTAAAAATGGGTCAACACAGCAGTTTTGAGTCTTAAAGTCAAGTCCAAAGCGGGTTTGTTTGGGTTTGTCTGAAGGCAGATCATCTGGAATTGACAATCTGGCATTCAACACAGATGAAGTCCCACAATGCGAAAGGGACGAGACCGACTGGAATTCAGGTGATACATGTATCCCAAGTTATTTTCTGTGCTCATAAATGTAATTATCAAACACTACATTAAATAATCGTAAGATTAAATAGTAATACAAATTATAATCAACACATGAAGTCCTGATGTCATTACTCAGTCAGCCAATCAGAACGCTTCCATTGGTGTGTAGTTTCGATCAAGCTCCATTTGGTGTGACTGCTCACCATATAAACCTCCTTTTCTGACTCCCCATCCAGATATTTCTGACGATGGCTCAAATGAGCAGGTCAGGTCAGTGTTTCAGACAAAACAGGGCAGGAAGAGTATCGACATCTACTGGATCTCTGATGATGGAGGTGAGACACACCTGACTGAATATTCTTAACAAGTTGTTTTGAAAATACTTTCCATATTTGTTTTCAGATTGTGAAATGCTGTTGCTCTCTTTCAGGTCTGACTCTTTTAGTGCCGTATTTGTTGACCAGAAGAAACCGCTGGAAAAAGAGCAAACTCAGAGTGTTTTTCTTAGGAGGCCGAGAAACCATTGAGGAAGACCGTAAAGAGTTAGTTAAACTACATTTCTAGTTTTAAAGTGCAGAAAAGGTGGTTCTTTAAACCTGTTTGTCTTTGCAGCATGAAGATGCTGTTGAAGAGATTCCGGCTGGAGATTGAGGACATCGTTGTGATAACAGACGTGGATAAACCTCCTCTAGCTAAAAAGTGAGAAACTGTGCTCATATTTAAAATACGTGTTTAAATGCATCTTTGAAGTAACTCCTGTGTTTTCTTCCTTTCCGTTCCTGTAGCTTGCAGCGGTATGAGGAAACCATCGCCCCCTTCAGGCTAAGTGAAGAACAGCCTGCAGGAGACGTACAGGAGCTCAAGCGACTGAGTCCATGGAAAGTTTCTAACAAAGACCTGGAGGCCATAAAACCAAAGGTGTGTGGTGTTTTGAACTTAAGTAAAACTTCTCAGTGTTAAAGCAATGATGCATAATAAACAACACTTTGTTTCTGTGAAGCTGCTCTGAAATAATGATTTGAGTAAGATGATCAGTCACTCTATTTTCAGGTGGAGAGGACAGTGAGACTAAACGAGATCATCAAGAAGAATTCAATTCATGCTGCTCTGGTTGTAATGTGAGTACAGATCAGGGTTATTGCCGTTAACTAAAACCATTAAAAAAAAAAAAAAAACACATAACTTGAACTAAAATGAAAAGATACATGAAAAAGATAAAATGAAGATACAAATGCAACATTTCTTATTTTCAATTAGTTGAAGTAATAAAATGACAATAAAATAAATTGAATACTTAGTTCAGCCATGAAACTCTAGATGACACAGGCTAACGGGTTGTTAACGTAACTGATGATATCACAGAGTTATATGACTTGGCACAAGCTGATTGGTTCATGTTGCATACACAACCAATGAGCCTGCAGCGTGCAGCTATTTAAATGGCTGGTAGCATTCGCAGCGTGCTTTCAGAGTTTCTCTGAGGCCCTACACCTTCCCCAGCTCCACCTGTATAGATCTGTGGGTTATTGTATGCTATTTGTGCAGCAGCAGCATGTCTTAAAGGAGTCCTATTATGCTTTTTCACTTTTTGAACTTTAGCCAGTGTGTGGTGTGTATGTTTGGGCATAAAAAAAAAAAAAACATCTACAAAGTTACAAATCTCAAAGTCCACTCCAAAGGAGGATATTTAGTTTTTAAAAAATCCCATTTCAAGAACTACAACGAAACGACTCATTTGGACTACAGCGTTTGTTTTCCGGAGGCTATTATGTCACAACATAAGTCCTGCCGACTGAAATTAAATTTGTTGGCGGGTGGGGGATTCTTTAGCCATGTATTACGGACGGCCGCTTTTGGGATGCTACAGCGAGCCGTAGGTCAGCTCGTTTAAAGGCGAGCTTTAAATAAAGGGTCCGCAAACTGCTCTGGTAGCTGTGCTGAAGCCGCGCCGTTCAGGTGTGTTGTACAGAGGGTCCAAACACACGCAGATCCGAGCCTTATGGTTTCACACATGCAAATAATTAAATACATTAGCACAATGATGATAATATCTCGTATCCGTGATCTCGCAGGCTGATGATAGGGCCAACAATAGCGTATTATTTACTCACCCTTCATTCATCCTAGGTGTATATGACTTCCTTCTTTCAGACGAATGCAATCGGACTTATATTAAATCGATTCTGTCACTCATAGAACAGCATAGATTGAAAATGCGTCGGTCCATAATAAAAAAAGTGCCTCACATGGCTCCAGGGCGATCGGTAAAAGCCTCCTTTAGCGATTAGATGTGTTTTTGTAAAAAAAAAAAAAAAATCCATATTTACAACGTAAGAATCACTTTAATCTAGTTTGCCGCTTTGGGAAGGGGCGCAGCAGGGCGGAACGCGGTCTACGCTGTTAGCCAATCGCAACGCAGTGGGACTTCTGACCAATCACAACACATTTGTTTTTTCTGAAGGTGGAACCCGGAACTAATCGAGCCGTTTGTGCCAGCCTGGCGAGGAAGCTATTGTAATAATGTAAATTATGTGAAAAAATAATGCATTTTTCTAACAACTAAGCATGAGCGCATGTTCAAGTACACACCAAAGAAACAAAATAAAGACTTTGTAAAGGAGCATAATAGGACCCCTTAAAATACTCTCAGCACCGTATGCCATCTGCTTTGGAAGTAGAAAATTCTGTACTTGCTTGCCGCCGCAGCAACAGCAATAATCTACAACTACAGCAATAACCAACAGCAGCAGCATAGCAGATCTATTCCGCCAAGACCAAATACATTAACATTGTCATATCCAGTACCATGCATTACCATAAACTTTTCAGAGAGTTGTTGTGGCAGAACTACATTTAAAATGTAAAAACAGATATTTTTAAAAATATGTAAATGATAAAAACATGAAACAAAATGAAAAATAAAACTGAAATAAAAGACTTGTAGGACCATCCCAGTAGTTCTTGTTTAGCCAATAAACAACTTAAAAAATGATTGACATCACAAGCAATGTGCCATAATTTAGCATATTTTTGAAGGAAAACCCAATTTTAGTCAACAGAAAAGCTGGTTGACCAGTTAACCAAATCTAAACTAAATAAAACACTGAATCAAATTAAATAGTTTTGTAATGAAATTCACACAAATGCACTATTTATATTTGTCTTTAAAATGGATTTCAGTCATTTAAGCAAACGTGGGTAGTCATGCGTGTTTTTTTTTTTAATGATTCTTTTCATTATAAGGTGTGTGTATGTGTTTCAGTTCTCTTCCAGTCCCTGATGTCACCTGTCCTAGTTCTGTCTATATGGCCTGGCTTGATGCGCTGAGCTACGGCATCCACTGTCCTGTCCTGCTCATACGAGGAAACCAGCAGAACGTCATGACCTTCTACTGTCAGTAAATGTTACTGTTCATCATTAAACACATCTATTACTTCTGCTGTCAGTTTCAGTTATGTAAAGATGCTAAACCTGTTGAACTGAAATGAGCTCCTTAATGCTTTTGTACATTGACTGGATGACACTGGATGTATATTTTTTCACATGTTCTTATGTCTGTATATTATATCTTTGATGATCTCAGCTAGAAAGGATAGAATAGAAATGGGAAAGCACTTTGTCTCTGAACTCTGGACCTTCATTTCAGGGTAGAAGTTTCATGCAATTTAGACAAGACACAAATATAATATTCTAAAATAAGTTTATTTGCTTTTGCTTTGTAAAATTACATTTCATTGGCCAAAACATTATAATGGATAATTTAGAAAGTCACATTTTGACTACATATAAATACTAGATTATTCTGAATTACAAGTATGTTTTGATCTGCTTTTCAATGTGAAAAATACAATTTAGCACAATGACGAACGTCTCAATTTTCATTGATTGTCTCATTACACCAAGTATAAACATATTATAAAATCTGTTTAATTACATGAGAAGAAACAATTAAGCACCACAATGTGTACATGATATATCACAGCTGAAATAAACAGATGTCATGGAGTGTTTGTGTGTTTCTGTATGCAACTGCCCCTCACAAAGCTCAAAATTACAAAAAAGTGAAGAAATTAAAATATTTGTTATTAACTTTAAACTAATTTATATATTTTCTCATTTCAGATTATTCACTGCAACTTTACCCATTCACCATACAAGACCATAACACAGGCATGAAGTAAAAAAAAAAAAAAATATATATATATATATATGGAGCTTTAAGCAAGAGGATACGTGTGCCAAAAGAATAAGATAAAACACATTCAACTGAAGACCTAATATATTATGCCAGTAAATTTGCAGTGGCATTAAATATAGTTATTTTAGATTATTTTAAGGCAAAACAACAAACAAACCCATGAATTGCACGTTCAAGCAAATCTACACATATGTTGGGGGAAAAATAACAAATAGATATCACTATAATCCATATTTTATATATGCATTAATTTGTATACTTTCCAGAAGAATAATCTGAACCCTGGATTAAGACAGATTCTTGTTTCATTCTGTTGACACTTTAGAGTTAAATGTTTTCATAGAAGGGATTTTGGATATCTCTTTCTAGTACTCCATAATTCAGAAAAAAAAAAAAAAAAAAAACATAAAAATAAAATGTACAAAATCAGTTGAATGATACTTGAACAAACCCCTCAGTAAAAACCTTTAGAATATAAACAAGAATATAACTGCAAATTTAAGTAGGTGCTGCTAATGTGGAGATAGAACTCATTCAGACAAAAAATGGCCTTTATAGATATGCATTGTAATTGAAATTTACAGACACAAACAGTTAAAAGTGCAATAATAAAATCTGAGGAATTACATAATTAAACTCTTCTATAAAAACCTTCAGAATATAGACACAAGTAAAACGAAAATTTGGTATACATTCTTAAAAATAAAGGTGCTTCACGATGTCATAGACCTTTTTGTCTAAATGCTTCCGTAAAGAACTTTTAACATCTGCTTTACAAAAGGTTCTTTGTGGCAAAAGAAAGTTCTTCAGATTAGAAAAAGGTAAGAAAGAGATGTTTTTAAAGAACCTTTGATTGAATGGTTCTTCATGGAACCAAAAACGGTTCCTCTATGGCATCGCTGTGAAGAACCTTTTAAAGCACCTTTATTTTTAAGAGTGTAAGTGCTGCTGAAGTGGAAGTATACAATCTCACTTTGCAAAAATTGGCTTTTAAAGATATACAGACACAGACAGAGAAAGTGCAAATAAGCACTTAAATGTATTTTGAATGTTTTCCTTCCACTGTTCTGAGGCATGCAACAAGCCAAATGGTTTTCATATAGTGTCTTGCCTTAAAGAGCCAGGATAGGTGAGTAAATCACGTGGCTGGTTTACTGGCAGTAGAAGGTCATGACGTTCTGCTGGTTTCCTCGTATGAGCAGGACGGGACAGTGGATGCCGCAGCTCAGCGTGTTCAACCAGGCCATATATAGAGAGCTGGGACAGTCCACCTGAGGTACAGGCAGAGACCTGACACACACAAACACACACACACACACACACACACACGTTTATTAATAATTAACAGGTGTGTTTACCCTCAAATTATGATTCTTGCATTTTAAACGTCAATGATTTATGGGGCTCCAATATTATCAGATTGTGCTTTGTTTGTGTATGAATTACATATTGACCAGCAGCCAGTAAAGGTTAATGATATTACAGTCAATACTCACACTAGAACCAGCGCGGCATGCTTCGAATTCCTCCGGATGATTTCATTCAGCCGCACTTTTCTCTCCGACTGTCAAAAGAAAAAAGAAACTTTGAGCCGGCGAGTTGGATTTATTATCGTAGCTAGACATGAGGTCAAACACACACACACACACACACACACCTTGAGCCTCAGTGCGTCCATCACTTTGTCCGTAACTTTCCACGGAAACTCTGTCCTCTGCTGCTGCACCGTTCTCTCATCCAGCTGTCCCTCATTCAGCCTGAAGGGGGCGAGCGTTTCCTCAAAGCGCTTCATGCTGATGACAACAAGGATGTTCTGTTACTGCATTTGGTTGTTATTACCAGAACACATCACTTTCTTTGCCCTAAACTGACTTCACAGTAATTATTTCAAACCCGTTTGGGGTAAACCTACGTTTTGGCAAGTGGTGGCCGTTCGCTGTCCGTCATCACAATGACATCGTGAACGTCCAGTCGGAAACGCTGGAGCAGAGTCATCATTCTGAACAAGATAAGAGAGTTTATTAATCACAGCATAGAGTTACAGTAAGTGACAGCTTTACAAGAGTTATGATACCAGACACTCTTTGCTATTAAAATTCAGCTTTGAATTCTGAAGGAACTTCAGCTAATGTAGTTGAAGGAAATTGTCGACATATTGTAATAATTCTGATGATTCCGATTATGATGATTATCTTCTTATGGTTTGAAGATTCTAATGAGCCTGACTTCTTATGATTGAAATAATTAGATCTAATGCTCATCATGAATAAGAATAACAAGAGGGGAATTTGACAGAAATGCCTTAGTTCATATTGAGATCTGGCTATTGATTGCAGACTTTGGTAGCTTTAGGCAAATCTGAGCAAAGTTTGAGACATTAGTGACATCTGTTCTGTTTTTATTGGAGACTATTTCCTTTAAGGCGAGACACTGCAGGTGAATAGGGTAAAAACAAAATAACTAATAGTCATCACCTTACTTACCCAGTTGATTAATTGCATTGATAATTGCAAACATTTTTTGCATTACAAGTTTTCTAAAATGTTAGGTTTAAATATGCAAATGAGGCATTATTTAATGAAATATACACTAATCTGCATACATTTCTAGTACACACATCTAAACACTGGAAGAAGTCAGTTTCAAAATTTTTGGTCAACTTGTTTTGACATATTGACATATTAGAGTCATATGTTAAATAAATGCTACTGAAGTGGAGATTAATGGCTATTTAAGAAACACTTAATAGTGTCTTTTGGATGTTTTCTTTCCACTAGTCTGAAAATAAAAACATTTTATGAAAAAAAAAAAGCCCAAAATCTCAAACTTGGCAGGTGCATTAAAAAAAAAAAAAACAGTGTTTTTGGCTTAAACAGTTTAAATGGTTGTCATTTTTCATGTGTCTCACTCTTTGCGGTCGTTCTCCATGGTATGCTGTTCTCCAACGATGAACACTCTGACTTTGCTTCGACTCCAGCGCTTTCTTCTGGTCAACAAGTATGGCACTAACAGAGTTAAACCTGAGAGAAGGAATGGGAGATTTTAAGAGTTTTAACTGCATTACTCAACTATTTAATATTAACTAAAGGGTTATCAAACTCAATTTATGATGATTGAAGCTGTGTAATGATTACAGTCCATATCTAACCTCCGTCGTCAGAAATCCAGTAGACGTCGATGGTCTTCTTCCCTTGTTTGTTCTGAAACACGGTTTTGATCTGATCGTTCGGCATGCTCTTTGTGTTGTCCACGTCTAAAATGGAGATGAAGGGAGAACCAAGGCATGAGATAAGGTTGAAGAACAAAGAGAAGACACATCGATCGGTTTACTCACCTGAATCGGCGTCTGAAATCTGATCGTCAGACTCTATGGCCTCATCCACCTCAAAAGCCTGATTGACTGTCAAACACGCAGGATAGAATTACTGCATTTGTTCAATTATTGTACGAAACATACAAACACAAACAAACAAACACAACATACCCTCAGACTCCATCTCGTCTCGGATGTCCAGTCCGTCCATCATGCGGAGGATGCACACGCCATGGTTGGAATCAAAAGCATCACTGAGAACAAACAAAAATACTTTTTCCTTGTAGTCGAGTGTATTCCACAAAAACATGCCCTGGTTACACTTCAAGAACAATTTTAGGTCACAATAAGTTACATAAAGACAATTATACTATTATGGAGTTTCCCCTCCAATTTGTTTAATTTTCCCACCAAAGTTAACATTTTCCCTCCAAATCGTACATTTTCCATTCAAATTTCAAATTTTCCCACCACATTAACATTTTCCATTCAAAATTTCCCTGCAAATATTAACATTTTCAAACCAAGTTCCAAATTTTTGCTCCAAATTATTAAGAACAGCAAAAATTAAAGTCTGAAACTTTCATGGTGTATAAACAAGTTAAATAATGTTTGCTTCTGCATTACACTGAAAAAAAATAAATAAAAAATAAAAAATAAAAAATAAATAAATATAAACAAAATGAAAAAAAAAAAATAATAATAATAATAATAATAATAATAATAATAACATAACAATAATACATATATTTTCCATTACTGTGCACATAATTTATGATATCTTTCTCTACAGATCTCAGGAAGATCTTGCAAAGTTATTTTTACTCACTATATAGTGTTGATATAGTCCTCTATGTCTTTACTGGTGCTTTCCTGCCAGTTCGTTTTGAATCCCATCGCCAGAATATTCGGCTTCAATTTCCCCAAACCAGTAGCCTTAAGAGGGGAAAAAATAGATCATGTTTATTATATTAAATAAAATACACCAATACACAAACTACAACTAACAACATAGATTAAAAAATCACTAATGTTTTATACATAAAACACGAGCAGTCATTCTGTGCAACGTACAAAACCATTTTAAGGTACAGTAATTATCTAACTGAATTGAATGTACCGATTCATGCAAAAAGTGATTTGCACAGTCATCTGTTCTACTCATGTTTCATCACTGAAGCATTATAGCGTTTGTAACCTGTAAAAGATGCTGGGCGCCATCTCTCAGACTGGATGCCCTGAACGCCGTGTAGAAGGAACGGACCTTCCTCTGATTGAGCCACTTTACCATGTCATTAGAATTTCGCTGAGACACAGCCTTATCATCCTAAAAAGAAACAGAACCATTTTTTTTGTATTATTATTGAGGGCATTGTTTTCTAAATGCCAAATAAAGAAAAATAAAGACTGGTTCTTACCATAAGAATGTCGCCACAAATCATCAAACTGACATTTTTAGTGAAAGTGCCCACAAAGTCCACCAGCGCTGGACGCATAGTCGGAGGACCCGTCAGAACCAGACACTGAGGCCTGATGAGACGAAATGAATGAGTGAATATATGGACCTAAATCACGGTAAACACCATGTAATTTACCATTTTAATTTATTGTGAATAAAGATGCGGTAGAGTATGGCACTAGTATCAACAAGCTCATGGGTTCAATGCAATGGAAGTTGCTTTGGATTAAAGATTCTGTCAAATGCATGAATATAACTAAAATGTATTATAATTATGAGACACAAAAAGTTTTTCTTTCTGACAAAAAGTAAAAATTGATGTTATGTCATTACTGGCATACAAAAAATTCGGACAAAATCAGAATTCTCGATTTTGTTCATTTTGACTTAAGCCATGGTCAATTTTGACTTATCAGTGTCAAAGTCAATTTTTTTTCTCCAAAAAGACTTCAAAAGTCATACGTTTGACTTTTAATCTCATAATAATGACATTATGACTATAGCTGTTTGGTATATTTGGATATAATTTTAAAATAGACCTGCTGTGATATAAGTTATTTTGATTAAGGGGAGACACTGCAGGCCAAAACAAAAAAAAAAAATGTTTTTCATGCACTGATTTAGGGCTTTTTGGTGTTTCATAAAGTGTTTTTTCAGACTAGTGGAAAACACCCAAAAGACACTGTTAAATATCTCTTTCATGGCACTTTATCTATTTGTGTCAATAGATTTCAATGACAATCCATATTTTTAAAGGCCGTTTTCTGAAAATAATTTTTTCTCCTACACTGAGCCATAAATCTCCAGTAGCACTTAAACACACCAAACTTGTGTGTTAACATTTTTATTCCTGTCTATATCCTGAAGGTTTTTACAGAAGGATTTTTTTTTCCTAATTAGGAAGTGACAATATGAGACCCAAAATCCACTCTGCAAAAACATTTGATTCTAATATGTCAAAAAAATGTAACTACAATTTTGAAAATGACTTGATCCAGTGTGTAGATTTGTGTACTAGCGATGTATGTAAATTAGCGCATGTTTCATTAAATAATGCCTCATTTCCATATTTAAATCTAGCTTTTTAGAAAACTTGTAATACAAAAAATGTTTGCAATTATCAATGTAATCAATTGGGTAAGTAAGGTGATAACTATTAGTTATTATTTTACCCAATTCACCTGCAGTGTCTCGCCTTAAAGCACACAAAGACAGCATTTTAATAACTGTCTCCATTGAATCTCACACATACTCACAGCCTCATCTCACCTGTAGTTTTTGATGTGATCTTCGACTCCTGCTAGAGACACGGAGTAGGACAGAGCCATGTTGTACGTACTGGCCTGGATGGACGAACCCCAGTTCACCTCTTGAACGACACAAAATGATGAGTATGTCTGAACATTTTTATGTAAAAGCATACAACTCTGTGCCATCATTATGTTGAATGGCTAACATCTCACCGGGTTTCTTATAGATGACGTAGCCGAATAAGAAGATGATCAAACCGAAAGCAATGAGTGCTGCCCACCAGGTGAGCAAAAACATCAGTATGACAGAAACAACGGCACCAAACAAACCCGTCCATGGGCTGAAATACCGCCACGATGGTCTCCATCCTTAAAATGAGCAGAAATGGTCAGGAAACTCTCACTGACTATAAATATTCTATATTATTTATAATAATTTCCTACAGCAAAGTTTCAGCAATCTCAAACAATTCAATGTAATTGTATGTGGGTAAAACCTATTCAGTCTTCAAAATACCCATAGAACACATAATCAGTTTCATTTTCATTTGTTTTATTTTTACTCACCGGGTGAATTAGTGATCGAAGCGTGAAAACAGCTAAAGTTGATGAGAGCGTACGACAGAGGAAGAAGTTTGAGATCAGAGGAGCGATTGTGTTCAGCTCAGCTGTGGAGATATAAAAAATGATTCAAGATCACATGTTCAAAATGTATAAGAATGCACTTATTTTTTGCATTTAAACACTGTTATTCCAGATTCCAGGTACCCATAAACAAATGTGCATGTAATATATAGTGTACATTATCTTTGAATAATTCAAGTTGAGTTAAATACGATGTTCCTTTTTGACTCACCAATCAGAATGAAGCACATGGCAATGATGTAGCACAGCAGATACGCTCGCAGGGGCTCGTTGTTTTTCCCGTAACCCTTTCCAAAGAAGCCGATGTATGGGTAGATGTTGTCTTTACAGAGACACTGAACCAAGAAAATGTGGGGGAGAAAAAAAATTAAAATACAGGCCATGTTTGCTTTGATGAGCTTATAAGGTTACATATTAGCTATTATCTGTTTTAGGGGTTTGGCATTTTACCTGGAAGACTTTGGGTGCGGAGACGAGGAATGCAAGGGCGGACGACAAGGTGGCTGCAAATATGCCCGCATAGATCAGCGGCCCAAAGCCAGAGACCTGGATCAGCGCCTGGGGATTTGAGCAGGAAACCACATTAATGCAAACTGATTTCATTTGTCAAACAAGTGGAGTGTCTGAAAGAGCGATATGTGACCCTGGGCCACAAAACCAGTCATAAGGTTAAATTTTACAAAACTGAGATGTATACACCATATGAAAGCTCAATAAATAAGCTTTCTATTGATGTATGGTTTGTTAGGATAGGACAATATTTGGCCGAGATACATCTATTTGAAAATCTGGAATCTGGGGGTGCAAAGAAAATCAAAATGCTGAGAAAATCACCTTTAAAGTTCTTCAAATTAAATTCTTAACAATGCATATTACTAATCAAAAATTACATTTTGATATATTTATAGTAGGAATTTTACCAAAAAGTCTTCATGGAACATGGTCTTTACTTAATATCCTAATGATTTTTGGCATAAAATAAAAATCTATAATTTTGACCCATACAATGTATTTTTGGCTATTGCTACAAATATACCCCAGCGACTTAAGACTGGTTTTGTGGTCCAGGGTCACATATGGAAAAAAAAATATTGAAAAATTTAGCAAACAATCTCTACTCCTAACCTCAATTCATATATGTGACCTTGGACCACAAAACCTTCTTAAGTAGTCTTAAGTAACACGGTGTATTTGTAGCAATAGCCAAAAATACATTGTATGGGTCAAAACTACCGATTTTTCTTTTATGCCGAAAATCATTAGGATATTTAATGAAGATCATGTTCCATGAGGATATTTGGTAAATTTCTTACCTGAAATATATCAACACTTTTTTTGATCAGTAATATGCAATGCTAAGAACTTGATTTGGACAATTTTAAAGGTGATTTTCTCCGTATTTTGATTTTTTTGCACCCTCAGATTACAGATTTTGTCAGATCTAGATCTCAGCCAAATATTGTCCTATCCTAACAAATCATACATCAATGAAAATTTAAATTATTCAGCTTCCACTTGATGTATAAATGAAAAAAAACATTGTCCAGACAAACCATACAAATGTATTTTATCGGATTTTGCAATGTGAAGTTTGAAATTACATAAAAGAGTGATACCAAACTAATAAACAAATGCATTTAAAAAAATACATACCAAAATATTAACTCTAATAACCAAAATAATAAATTAAAATAACTTAATGGATTAAATTGAATTATATATATATATATATATATATATATATATATATATATATATATATATATATATATATATATATATATATATATATACATACATACAAAAAATACAGTACTAACCTAATAAAAACATTAAAATAAATACAAAATTAATTGTTAAATAAAGTGATAGCTGATAATAAATAATAAAATTAGTACAATAAATGATTATTCTAGGTAAAAAAAAAACAAAAAAACAACAACAACACATTACTCTGTAAATGTGTGGCAAAATGATCTACCCCTCATTCTGTCTCACCAAACTTCTGAACTCTAGTGGCTGTCCAACCAAGTATCAACTGTAACCATTAGACAAACCTGTCTTACATTCACACACCAAAATACTAATCTTTAGTCATGTCATATCTCAACTAAGACTGTAAACTAAAGCAACAAACTGAAGAGCCTCACCTGGAAGTTGTTGGAGAGGCCGAAGGCGCAGGTGCCTTTCTGTGGCACTCAGTGAAGTTCCAGCCCAAACCGCAGCTCAGACCCTCACATCCCTCAGTGAAGTTCAGCGGCAGACTGTCATTCAAGTTCCCGGAGGCGTCACGCACCATACATGCTCCTGCGAGAGACACACAGACTTTTAAACCTCTACTCTATTAAACTGTAAATGTATAAAAAAAAAATCATTAAGCATCTAAATGCAGTCATTAAATAAACAAAATAAAACAACGAAACAGAAGCACCACAAACTAACCTACATTGTAAAAAGTTCTCACCAGTTTCAATTTAAGGCAGCTGCTGAACTTAAGTTAAGTTAAATCAGCTTAAAACTACAAGTCATTTTAACTTATTACAATCAAAATTTGTTGATTTAACTTGTGAGTTTAACCCCTGGTTTCATAGACCAGGCTTAAACCTAGTCCCAGACTAGGACTGAGCTGTTTCAACTGAAAGAAACTTTCACTGACTGATCTTTAAATGTATCAGTGGCTTTGTTTTGCCTCAAGATGCACACCAGTAATGTTTGTTTTTTTCTAAGGCACGTTTATAAAAAATACTTTAATGTCCTAATTGAACTATTGCCTAATCCTGGTTTAGTCTAAGCCCTGTGTGTGAAACCAGGCCTAAATGACTTAAGTTGATTTAACTTAACATTTTAAGGCAGCTGCTAAACTTAAGTTTTTAAGTTGAAACTGGTGAAAACTTTTTACAGTTTATACATGATAACATATACAAGAAGAAGAATAAATAAGCTTTCCATTGATGTATGTTTTTTTAGGATAGGACAATATTTGCACGAGATGCAACTATTTGAAAATCTGGAATCTAAGGGTGCAACAACAATCTAAACAATGAGAAAATCACCTTTAAAGTTGTCCAAAATAAGTTCTTAGCAATGCATATTACTAATCAAAAATTAAGTTTTGAGTAGGATATTTACAAAATACCTTGAATTAATATCTTAACGATTTTTTGGCATGAAAGCAAAAATTTATCATTTCGATCTATACAATGTATTTTTGGCTATTGCTACAAATATACCCATGTGGCCCGGGGTCACATATATGTAAACAATCCATTTATTTTCACATTCATACACTGTAGAACGTTTTCACCAGATTCAACATAAAAACCTAAGTTCAGCAGCTGCCTTAAGTTTTTAAGTTATGTCAGCTTAAAACTACAAGTCATTTTAATTTATTACAATCAAAATGAGTTGATATAACCTGCAAGTTTAAATGACTGTAAGTTGATTCAAGGTTTGAAGTGAATTGACTGGTCTCAGGCTATTTCTTCTCTGTCTTTTAGACAAAGACTCAATGTTTTATCCAAGAATATATTAATAACAACAAATTGTATCAAAACCCACATTTTCATACATTGCACCAAAAAAAAAAAAAAAAAAAAAAAAGTGAAGGCCGATCAACACCATGATAATATATTAAAATAAATTTCTCTCTCTGTTTTTTTTTTTTTTTGTTTTTGTTTGTTTGTTTGTTTTAAATCCATGAAATGTCTTTTCAACCATTAACAATGTTGGTTCAATGGTTTATTTTCCTTATTATTTATAGTACAATTATTTTTTATCCATTTGCCCATAATGGCATATGGCTTTAGTAATAAACTTCATTGAATACTCACCTACGGTTGACGAAATGGCTAAATAGCTAAT
>NC_133363.1:63064850-63108613 GCF_049309525.1 Garra rufa
TCACTGTATGTATATATATATATATATATATATATATATATATATATATATATATATATATATATATATATATATGATGCACATTTAATGGGCATTTCCATTATTATATTGTAGTATGTCACATCACTTCACTAGCAGCATCGTGTAAAAGTGCACAGAAAAAACAGACTTCAGGTCCATGTTTCACCTGAATGGCGGTCAGTCTCGTCCTTTTCATATGCGACTTCATCTGCGTCGAATGCTGGATTGACCATTGCAGATGATCCACCTTCAGCCAAAACAAACCCACATCAGTTTTGATTTTTCACCTCAAACTGTAGTGTTACTCCATTTTCTAGGCATCGTACTGTATAAAACACACACCTGAACCCTGTGTATTATCCGTTACGTCCAATCCATCCATCATTCTCAGAATCGCAATGCTGTAGTTGGAGTCGAATGCGTCGCTGAATGAGAAACATTACACAATGTCAAAATACAAAGAAAAAGGTGCAACCAATTCACTGATATTTGTGAACAAAACCAGCAGCTCACCTGATGGTGTTCATATAGTCCTGTAAGCTCTCCGGTTTACATTCCTGCCAGTTTATCTTGTATCCCAAAATCAAAGTGTCTGGCCTCAGTTTGCCGAGACCTGAAGCCTAGAAATACAATCAACAAGAAGAGCAAAGACTCTGTGAGAAGTGACTAGGAATAGAAACAGATCTGAAACTAGAGACAGTCATACCTGCATGAGATTATGTGTGCCCTCTTTCAGGCTGCTAGCATTGAAGGACGTGTAGAAAGAACGAACTTTCCTCTGATTCAGCCAGTCCACCGACATTTCAGAGCTGTCCTGTGGGAAACCTGACTTTTCATCCTCCTGAAAGCACAGCAGAGAGCAAGAAATGCCTTCACATCACAAGTTTTGAAATAAATAAATTCTTTCATTTAGCAAGGAAGCATTAAATGGTCCATTTATCTGAATAAGATGAAGGCCAATTACCAAGATAATGTTCCCACAGATCATCAGGCTGATGTTTTTGGTGAAAGTCCCCACAAAGTCCACCAGAGCGGGACGAGAATTCGGAGGGCCGGTCAGAACAAGACACTGAGGCCTAAGAGAGCGTGTATACATGAACGGCTGGGGTATCGGGATCTGAAGTAGTCGGTTTGATAAAAATGTTTAGTCTTACCTGTAGTTTTTGACGTGATCTTTGACATCATTTAGAGACATTGAGAAGGATAAAGCCATGTTGTAGTACCCCGCCTGATAAGACGTGCCCCAGTTTATCTCTGGACACATGATCAGAAAATTTTTTTTTTTTTTTACCTGAAATGTATAATTAAAAATACTGAATTATGGGTTCTGTAGCTCAACTGGGAAAGGATGATACTTACTAGGTTTTGTGTAATTACTATAGCCTAGGAGGAAGAGGACAATACAGAAAGTGACAAGAGCGGCCCACCATGTGAACAGAAACATGAGAAGGAATGAAAAGAAAGAAGCAAACAGAGATGTCCATGGAGAATAGTAATGATACTGCGGTCGCCAACCTGCAAGAGAAAACAATTTCTTATTTTAATTCACCCCATCAACAATTTCTTCATTCTTAGCCTTCTTTGGAGATCATACAGTGCATTCATAAATAACAAGGGTGTAAGATGAACTACAGTACAGCAAGGGTGGATATATACGTGGATTTTATGACCTCCTCACAGAAATTAGCTTGGAGAACCTCATAGGTATTTTCATTAGATTTTTTTTTAGTACAAAAAAAAAAAAAAAAGACCAGAATGCAAATGCAAATGCATTGGTTAAAAAGACATTCATTTTTTTTAACATCTGGAGTCCTAAAATGTTATTTTTTATTTATTTATTATTAAAAAAAATTTTCACGTAATTCTAAAAAGTTTTAGTTACTTTTTTTTTTTTTTTTTTTTTACTATTTTACACCCTGTTGTCAATCTCTTAATCTTTAGATATCTATCATTAACAAAACTGATAACGATGAAAATCAGGTTCTAACCAGGGGATTGAGTGATCGTCGCATGGAAACAGCTGAAGTTGATGAGGCCGTAACAGCAGAGGAAGAAGTTGGAGATCAGAGGAGCAATAGTGTTCAGATCACCTGAAAAGATGAAAATGACACCAAAAGTTAAAGCATCCATAAAGAGAGAAAGGTAACACTTTACAATAAGTTTCCTTAGTTAACATTAGTTAATGAAGATTAGTAAATACAGTAACAAATGTATTGCTCATGGTTAGTTCATGTTAGTTAATACATTAACTAATGTTTAACTAATGAACCTTATTGTAAAGTGTTACCGAGAGAAACATGTGGGGTAACTGATCTGGAGGAGATCCAGAACTCACCGATCAGGATGAAAGCCATAGCAATGCAGAACGCTAGAGTATATGCACGTAGAGGCTCATTGTTTTTCCCGTAACCTTTCCCAAAGAAGCCAATGTAGGGATAGATGTTATCCTTACACAAACACTGTGAAAAACAATATAATAGGTATAACCTATGTTGTATTTTACCAGAAACTGAACAAAGAACAACATAATTAAGTAATGGCTGAAATGTCTACCTGGAAAACTTTGGGAGCAGACACCAAGAAACCCAGAGCTGATGACAAGGTGGCGGCAAAGACGCCAATGGTGATCAAAATGCCCCATCCTGAAACAGCGGTAAGAATCTGGTGGGGGTTGGGGTGGGGCAAACAGAATTCATCCTTCAATTTATTATTATTATTATTATTATTATTATTATAAATCAAATGAAAAAATAATTAATAAAAAAAAAAAAAAAATTCTATCACATAATGCAAATATGATATGAATTTTAGCACAACCTTTACGACAGAATTGATAACTGGCAGTAAAATATCTTTAAAGGGGTCATCGAAAGCCCATTTTCCACAAGTTCATATGATTCTTTAGGGTCTTAATGAAAAGTCTATAATATACTTTGGTTAAAAATTCTCAATAGTAGTGTAAAAAAACACCCTTTTACCTTGTCAAAACCAACTCTCCAAAAACCCAGCTCATTTTATTGCAGGGTCTCTTTGAATGCAATCCAGCTCTGCTCGCCCCGCCCCTCTCTCCCTGGTATGACGAGCCATAATGTTTACTTTAGCCGCACTTAGCCACGTTTAGCCATGTTTAGCGGCGAAACTTGCCAACAAGCACATTATTAAGAAAGGCCACTTGCAAAGATGCATTAAAAAAAACCTTATTCTCATTTCTGCTGTGGGTGAAGCTGCATCAGGAACGATTTGCATGAACATAGACGCATATGTAGATCGGGATCGGCGCTTTTCTTTTGAAACCGAAAGTAACGTTAATCCTCTGTGCCTTTAGCAGCTCAGATGTTGGGAGTAAATGACTTCTGCTATGTTCATTATTACATCCAACAACAGAACACCTCAATCTCTCAATCTGAGACATTCTTGTCTTTCCCTGCCCCTGAGTCACACAATGGCGATCGGAGTCGGACTGTTTCAGCTCGGTGAGGGCGGGTCTAAGATAAGCCGCTCATGTCAATCAGCTATCATGGAAGCGGCCTCTGTCTGTATGTCATCACACTGACAAGAAGCTGAGAATGACCTGATTTTAAAAAGGGAAATTAAAAAAAAAAAAAAAAACACTGGGTGTATTTTTATCATAGGGTGGGTGTGTACACAAACTGCCTACACACATAAATGGTCAAATAACATGTAAAATTAAGTTTTTCATTTGATGGCCCCTTTAAAAATATATATGCAAAAATAAAAATACTGTTGATATTAAAAAAGTTACAAACTACAACTAAATTATTAAAACAGTAACTAAAATATAAAATAGTGATAACATTGCATAGATTGGGCATAAGATTAAAAGTGAATGTGTGCATATTGTGAATTAATTTAACAGATGTGGAAAGTCCTTCAATTAAAAAATAAATAAATAATACTAATAATAACAATGAAAAAATAAAATAAAACAATTACTTGAAAACAGGTCAAATGCATTACTTTACAATGCAATTAAAACATACACACACACACACAAAGGAAATGAACGGAACCAACTGTTTTATTGATTTGTCAAAAGGACCGATGCACTCACCCGGAAGTTGTTTGCCAGTCCATGGCTACATGTGCGGTTCTGCTCACACCGGTCAAAATTCCAGCCTAACTTACAGCCCATTCCGGTGCAGTGGGTTGTGAAATTCGTCAGTGCTAAACTATCATTTACATCACCAGAAGCATCTCTTACGGTAGTTGCCGCTGAGAGAAAAGCAAGGAATTCACTTTAGTTAGGCTTTCACCCAATAAAATGCATGTGTTTGTGATTCAATACAGTGCAAAAGAATGTCAAGTCTCACCACATGTGACTGAGATCAATAAATAGCTCAAGGTGGTCCAGAGTATCGCCAGCAGGGTTCCTTTAGGAATCCCACCGGCTGGATCCTGCAATAAAAAGGAATAACACGTCATTTAGCGTTTTAACATTGCTTTGACTTTCATTCTCCCACACTTTGTCCAAAAAATAAAATAAAAATACAATTACCTTGAGATCACCACAGATGTTGACACCAGACAGAATTCCTGTGGCAGCCGGGAAGAAGATGGCAAACAACCTGAAGAAATTTCCATTTGGTCCTCGGAAGGAAGGTAGCAGATTTTCCACGAAAATGTCACCTGGAAGTAGAATAAAATTGTGGTTAGGTTTTGCTGGTGTTTGGCCACACTCTGAAGATATTGGTGAAATTTGAGAGAAGACAACCTGCATTTTCAATTCCATCTATATCTAAATCAAGACACATTTGCATGCGCTCAAAGTCTCATTAGATCAGGAGCTTGTGTACTCACCACGGTAGCCGAAAAATCCCACCGACTCCTTTTCAGTGTTGGTGGGAATGACTGTCCCCACAAAATAATTAATTAAGGACAGCATGATGGCAATGAAGAACAGGATCTGAGCCTGTGGTGGAGTGAAAACAAAGACAAACAGTTGTGTTAAAAGAAGCAATATTGGGAAATCAGTGAAAATAGGAGAAGAGGAGCATACCTTTGCCTCCCAGGCCATGCCAGCGAATGTGATGCAGAGGCAGATAGTGACAGTAATTGCCCCAATGATCCTCACATCATTGACATCGTCCACCATCTGAGAATTAAAGTCCTGAGAAGAGAGAAAACGATTGTGGATGAGATTGAAACAGTCATGTTGTCTGTTCACTATCACTATATTTGCTATAACTTATTTGTGTATTTCCTATATGAACTTTTAATTTTAGACATGCAGCTCCAGTCTTTCATTTATGGTCCAAAAATAGTGCTGCCCCCAAAGGGGCACGAAATCAGAGGAAAAACTGCACTTCAATACTTTTGTGTTCTTCTAAGAAATGTTGAGTCAAAAGTCTAAGAACACACTTGGAATTTGCATATACTTGTTTGCTTATTCAAACTGATCTGAGCAACAGGCCCAACAATGTGTGCGTGTCTCACTTTGAGAAGATCTCGTACGGTCTCTGCAAACCCAACTGTGTGGAGAGCACAGGCGATAGCGTTGGCGAATGCAAAGAGCAAACCAATGGGCGCTCCGAGCTCCGGACCCAGACTCCGAGAGATCATGAAGTATGTGCCACCTGGAGAAAAGATAACAGGTGAACCTCCTCGTGGAGTTTTTAAATTGTCTTTGCTTGTTAAAGTAATACAACTCATAAAATGTGTTTAAGACAAATAAATACATTGCATTTCTTGGGCAATTTTACTTCCAGGTTCTTCTTTGGTTTTAAAGAATCCACAAGTTCATATGATTTCTATAATATGAGTTCAAATGAGCCTATAATATACTTTGGTTAAAAATTCTCAATAGTAGTGTAACAACACCCTTTTACCTTGTCAAAATCAGCTCTGCAAAAAAAAAAAAAAAAAAAAAATCCCCCCCCCTTGCTGTGGGATTAGGAGCCGCAAGGTTTTATTTAGCCCTGTTTAGCCACATTTAGCCACGTTTAACGGCCAAACTTGCCAACAAGCACATTATTAAGAAAGGCCATTTGCAAAGATGCATAAAAAACCCTAATACTAATTTCTGCTGTGGGTGAAGCTGCATCAGGAACAATTCAGACAAACATAGAGGCATATGTAGATTGGGATCGGCACTTTCCTTTTAAAAACGAAAGTATCATTATCTTCTGCATCTTTAGCGGCTCAGATGTCGGGAGTAAATGAAAAATGCTATGTCCATTACTACATCCAACAACAGAACATCTCAATTGCCTAATCAGAGACATTCTTGTCTTCTCCTGCACCGGAGTCACACAATGGTGATCAGAGCCAGACTGTTTCAGCACGGTGAGGGCGGGTCTAAGGTAAGGCATTCATGTCAATCAACTATCGTGGGAGGGGCCTCTGTCTGTGTGCCATCACACCCACACAAAGCTGGAAGTGACCTGATTTAAAAAGGGGATATTACGTGTAAAGATTAAAAAAAAAATAACACTGGGTGGATTTTTATCATTGTAGGGTGGTTGTGAACACAAACTGCCAACACACAATGTTCAAACAACATGGAAAAGTGAGTTTTGCTTCCGATGACCCCTTAAAGGGTGTTATTTATATTTTACTGAAAAGGTTTCAGATTAAAACCAACATACATTGAAATGCATCTATTTACTTAAATAATGTTCCTGGTTTTCTGGTGACTAATTCACTTCACTCACCAGATTTGACCTTCCCGTTAGTGGAGATTGCTGACACCGAAGTTGCCGTGATTGTTGTGACAACGATAGACATGAAGATGATGACGTAGGTCAGAACTGCAAGTAAAAAGGCATAAATGGCAAATTACTTTAGATTAGGCCTTTATACGTTTAATTCTCAGAAAGAGGAAACATTTAACTGTTTAAAAAAGTTATTTGAGAAGTGAATTAAACTAAATTCAAGTGACTTGAACCAGATGGAGGATTGACTCACTGAGTCCGGCTTGAGACGTGATCCACGGCAGCCGCAGGTACATAATGACTCCCCAGATGTTCAACATACATCGAATCTGAAACACAATCAAAGCAAAAACATTAGTGAATGTGAATGTTTCCTTAATATTCTTTAAAAACAAGGCAGGATCATATTGCACACCACATTTAAAAGAAAGAAATAAGACATGTGTGTTTTCCATAAAGGAAATGTATGTGTTTGTTTATTTATTTATTTTTATAAAAATTAAACCAGGGGTTTAAACTTATGTACACTGATAAATATGATTTTGTGTTTTGATTAGTTTGGGTAAGGAAAAAAAAATAGGCTTGAGTACTAAGAACTTTTACATATTTATTATTACTTGGAATTGTTTGTTATTTGCACAAAGTAAATATCACAGTCATGATACCGTTGTTCCCATCATGCACTTGGGCATGCATAATTAATACGTTTTTATTCTGTTTTTAACATCTGGAGTTCAGTTTCTACTCAAAATTACATATTCATACGTTGAATGTTATATGTTAATTTGTTTGTATGAAGTATGTATGATGTTTGAGTAAAGTTTACAAACCAGGGCTGAGTGGCTTGTACTTGGACTGCAGTGTGAACTTAAAATAATTAAGCAGAAATTACTCATCAAACTCTGTCTTCATGTCAAATGTACTTTTTTTCTTTGCTAATTTTACTTTACTTAGTTAAGTAGATTTTACTTAATTCCATACTTAAATTTTGCTTAAAAAACATGCATGCAAAAATTTGGCAAATAAAAATAAACTAAATGTACTTGTTTTGTTTTGTTTTGTTTTGTTTTTTAGTGTAAGTGAGAAAATGCTTCAGTGCTAATCTTATGTGGAAAAAAATATTTTAGGCACACATTTCAATCTTTGATCATATGATACAATGATTTTCTTTAAATACAGTGTATTTGTTATAAATTCAAATATTGAAATACTTTCTATTGTAGGATGTTAGGCTACCTACAGTATGCTGATATGCCTAAGAACGGCTTTGCTGAAACCACTGGACATTTTTTTTTTTTTTTTTTTTTTTTTTTTTTTTTGTTATCCAAAACAATGGACAAATGAGGACAATAGAAGCAATAAAAAATTTAGTAATAATAATAATAATAATAATAATAATAATAATAATAATAATAATACAGTAACAATACTGTTTACAAGCTAAAAATAAATAAATGTATTTTAAAATTATTAAACAGGAGTAGGAATCTCAAAGAATGATCTTCGAGAATTAGAACAGAAAATGTTCTTGCATTATGATAATTACTATTTTTTGGGAATCGTACATGACATTCACATCCAATAAGTTTGTAATATTTGGGTTCACTGAGAGAGACATTAACCGATTTCTTTGAACATTTGAGCACTGACTTGAGCATTACTGTAGCTCACCATTTAAAACTTGGAGAAACATCTTGAGATGATAATAAGATCACATTTAAAATTGTTGCTTTCTCACCATGACTCCCAGAACCCATCCGAAGCGAACAAGCTTGACTTGGGGCTGTCCATCATCCTCTGTTGGTTGGAGAAGATCATCAGGGTCTGGCTGTTGTCAGGAACATCCAAAGAATCAACATCAAAATCAAAACATGTTGCCATATTAACTATCTTTGTGTGCAAAATGCAAGTAGACTCACATGTATGTGTTAAGAAGCTTACTTAGACTTGACCACCTTTGGAGTTTTACTTACTGGTTTACGTAGAACATCCAATGATGGCCTGGTTCTTTTTATGTGTCCTGCCAATGTGTCCTTGGCATAAAAGTCATATTTTGGCACAGGATCGAGTGGATTGAAGAATGACATTTTTCTCATGTCCTTCTCCTTCTCAAAATCAGCCTCCATGGTAACGTCTTGAGGTGGACCATTGTCTGGACGGCGAAGACCTGGAATTACATTTCTGATGCGTTCGATATATTTGGCCATCGTGGGCTTTCTAGGACTTTAGATGTCGACCGTTCCTGCTTTAATCCTTGTGGAGAACACTGAAATGACCAACACATCCACACAACCTTCCTCTGCTATAGAAAATGGGTTGCGTTTTCTTTTATACCTTAAATGAGCCTACTTACACACACCCATTATTAGACATATACACAAACATTGTTGCAGAACCATGACTGGCAGTTCTTTGTATTGTGTTTTCTTTCTATCTTAGCAGTCTTCTTCAGAAACATGAACAGACTGGTTTCCCAACATGCCACCTCTGTCAAATACAGTTTGTCTATCAACAGTTTGGACGTGTGAACATTGGATATCCTTCATCTAAAGTGAGCAATGAGCATCTTAAATTAAGTGATCACTGATTATTTTTATTGGTCTAAAAGACTTGCATGACCGCATATGGCTTGCTTGTTTAGCTGCCTTTACCAAAAAATAAGTATATTTCAAGTAAAGTACAAGTACGTTTTTAAGTAAACTTGCAGTAAGTACAGAAATATCAGTGTACTAGTAGTATACTTTTAAGGGTACTATTTCAATACTCCTTGGGACTAAATTGGACCACATTCTAGTATATACAGTGGTTACGGAAAGTATTCAGACCCCCTTAAATGTTTCACTCTTTGTTATATTGCAGCCATTTGCTGAAATCATTTAAGTTTTTTTTTTCCTCATTAATGTACACACAGCACCCCATATTGACAGAAAAACACAGAATTGTTGACATTTTTGCAGATTTATTAAAAAAGAAAAACTGAAATATAACAAAGAGTGAAACATTTAAGGGGGTCTGAATACTTTCCGTACCCACTGTATACGTAAGTATAGAGTACACAACTAGTTTACATCTATATTTCTAGTTTGTACTGCAAGTATACTAAAAGTGAACTTATAGGTATACTGATAGTTTAATAATTAAACTCTTTTTTGTGCATTTATTAGTAGACTTTGAAGTATAGCCTCTAAGTAAACTACTAGTTTAGTAGTTTTATACTCCAAGTATATAAAGTGAACTTTACAGCATCCTTTAAGTATACTACTATGTCCCTACTTAAGTATTAATTTGTATTATATATATATATATATATATACATTGTTATATGAATATCTGAACATACAAAACATCAAAAGAAAGAACAGGGTTTCTGCTTGTAAACTAAAACATTTTATTCTAGCTTCATGCATTTTTAATTAAACACTTGAATGTGGGTAAGCTGCATACATATTGAACAAAACATTTTGAACAAAAAGCTCAAGAAAAAAGTCTCTTCATTATAATCAAAGCATTGATGGACACGCCAAAGCTTGACAGTCATTATTGCCTCTTCACGGGTCGACATTTTATTCTATAACATTACACAGTTTTACATATCTATGGTTTTGATGCTGTTTTATGTCTGACGATTGTGTTATTGACATTGACATGTGGAAGCATCTGTTGTTTCGTTTTTTTTCTTCACTTGGAAATTCTGTACAGACGACACAATGAAAACACGGATTCTCAGAGCACAGCACAAGTATAGCTCAAATATATTTAGACTTTTTATAAGACTAAGTATACTGTAAGTCAAGTATACCTAAATGTCATTTTAAAGGGATAGTTCACCCAAAAATGAAAATTTGATGTTTATCTGCTTATCCCCAGGGCATCCAAGATGTGGGTGACTTTGTTTCCTCTGCAGAACACAAATGAAGATTTTTAACGAAAACCGGTGCAGTCTGCCAGCCATATAACACATGTAACGAGCCGGATGCTAAACTCGTGCTCATGACAGATGGACGTGGCTGTGTATCAAAGGTAAAAAATGATATAAATACTGTTCAGTTTCTCACAAAAACCGATCGTTTCGTGTCTTAGGACATCAATGCATCGTCACGAGCCGCGGGGTGTAATTTGGATTTGTCTGTGCATGTTTTTGTTTACTTTTAAAGGTTTGGTGCCCATCCACTCATATTATTTGGCTGACAGACTGCACCGGTTTTCGCTAGAAATCTCCGTTTGTGATCTGCTGAAGAAACAAAGTCACCTACATCTTGGATGCCCTGGGAGTAAGCAGATACACATCAAATTTTCATTTTTGGGTGAACTATCCCTTCAAGTATGTTTCTGAGAAGTATGCAAAGCACATAAAACGTAGACTGAAAGTATTTTTAGTTTAAAAGAAGTATACTAATAGCACACTTGAATAAACTTCTTTTTCGTAAGGGTGGCTATTGGAAACCGTGAACCTGTGATTGTACATAAACTGTTTCGCCTAGACAAAAATGTCATGAAATGGAGAGACCTTTGCTCAGATGCTGCTCCTTCCATCAACTTTATCTCAAATGTTTCATCTAAAATAAACAAATGCGTCAGTGGTTGTCATCCAGTAAGGGTTTTGAGCTATACAATAAACGTGTAGATTAGCTGAGATCATTTGATGAGAAATGCTCGAGTTAAAATTGAGACGTTTGATGGAAGACAATCTGACTTAGTTTTCGTCTACAAATATGAGATTACATAGGTCTGAGAAGCAGGTAGCTTCAAAAATTCTCAAATTGGCATTTAATATCACTGCTGTGACCTAAAAAATGGAGACATTCAATAACTATCTGTTTACTTAAATTCTGCCCAATACACGTTTAAAAATTGTAAAAATTCCTGTATCTTGAAAAGGTTTCTTTCTCCTAAAACATAGAAGGGTTTTTTCTTCTTGCGGCTCACTAATACTTTCCTCTATAAAATCTACTTGTTTTGTGAAAAACACTAAATATAAATGTTTAATTGAGTTTAAACTCTACATCATTGAAAAAACTGGTCATTATGACATCACATAAAATTTAATAGCGAGATATTGAACATTATAAAAATGTACTGAGAACATTTTCATTTTCCAAAATGCTCTAATTTTTCTCATGGAATTAACGTAAAGGCAACAATTTGAACCAGCAGTACCAGCATTTGTGTGCTGTCTGATATCTGCTACTTTCGTTTAGTGTTCCCATTCATTTGTTGTGAGTAGTAACATGAAATGTTTTGTTGAGTGGGTTTTCTTTGGGAACGTGAACCTGCTTCATCATGTTTGTTCCAACTATCTATACAGCGGTATTTGGTAAACACACCCACATCCTCATCTAACCAATCAGATCTTGGCACGCAGGTGGTGTTTACTGGAACCGTCTTGCTTTTCATGAGGGCAAAATATGGATGGCCAAAGGATATGTAATTTATAGAGTGGACATCAGCCAATCAGTTCCATTCCTAGAATTTAGATTTCAAAGAGCACTTGAGTCAACAATCAGAACGGGCCGAAAGAAAACCAATAAACCATTTCCACAGTTTATACAAGTTTCAAGGAACTGCGTGCCATAAAAAGTTCATAAAAAGCTTATTTTTATGAACAGTAAAGGCTTTTATTTTTTTGTCATTTGTGACCCTGGACCACAAAACCAGTCTTAAGTCGCTGGGGTATGTTTGTTGCAATAGCCAAAAATACACTGCATGGGTCAAAATTATTGATTTTTCTTTTATGCCAAAAATCATTAGGAAATTAAGTAAAGATCATGTTCCATGAAGATTTTTTGTAAAATTCCTACTGTAAACCTATCAAAATGTAATTTTTGATTAGTAATATGCATTGCTAAGAACCTAATTTGGACAACTTTAAAGGTGATTTTCTCAGGATTTGGATTTTTTTGCACCCTTAGATTCCAGATATTCAAATAGATGTATCTTGGCCAAATATTGTCCTATCCTAACAAACCATACATCAATAGAAAGCTTATTTACTGATATACTCTATATATTCTATATACATCTCAGTTTTGTAAAATTTAACCTTAAGACTGGTTTTGTGGTCCAGGGTCACATTTATTGGAACACAAATCCCATTTGGGTGGGCTTGTCTAGTTTGTGTGCTAAGGACGCTTGTGTAAGTGACCTTGGTTTTCAAAGCGTCTTCTCTGTTAACAAGTACACAGAAAAGTGCAAGTGCTGCATGTACAGAACTTGCTGCATGTACAGCAGAAAGAAAGAAAAAAAAAACTTTCTATATAATATAATTCTGCTGTTTAATAGCTAATTTGTTGGACATTATTAACAAGCAGCTGTGTAAACACACAGTAATGTTTATCTACTTTTCTGTCTTAATGGTGCAAATTGATTATAATTATCAGACTGATGCATGATTATTTTTCACAATGTTATGATAATTTAAATGCAATGAGTTCAATTTGGTCAGATATCTATTTGCGTTCGTCTTGTTGTATTTTTCAATACCATGTTCTTCTTTGACCCCAAACAGAAACAGTGTGACTGTACTAAATAAGAATCAGCTTTCTGAAAAGTACATGTCTACTTTGTGGTAAACAGAGCAAAAATGTTCACTCACATCAACCTGCTGGGTAACTGGTATCATTGATTTTTATTGAAGGGCAAACCCTGATAAAAACATGCTTCATAACCTAAAGTTTGATTCTGAGCATTTAGGTTGATCTAAATAGAATTAAATTAGATTTTTTTTTTTTTTTTTTTTTTTTTTTTTTACATAACAAAATGAATGATCACCAAAAATATTTTTAGCATTCTTGCATAATTATGCATGCAGTTTTATGACTATACACTGAAAAGTTACTTAAAAGACTTCTTAAAGAAAAAATGATATTTTACGTTATCAATTATAAAAACAAATAACATACAAGCTTGATGTCTAAGAATGTGCATGTTATTTGATTTGTCTTGTCATCTGGCCAAATATAATTATTCAATTATTTGGCATACTTAGTTTAAATCAGTGGCTATAAGCAACAAATAAATATCTTTCAGTGCCTAAATGTCTCTGTCGTAAACATGAAAGAACTTTGACATTTGAAATGGCACACCAGATAAGATCTGTAAATAGTGTGTTGGGTCATTTGTTTACCAAATATGAATTGGCGTAAAAGTAAAACATTATTATTATAAAAAAAATGAAGACTACACAAAACAGCACAAATATGCCTGCTTTCGTTCAAGATGGTACGGTATGTACTGTGAGAAACCTTTAACTTTTACTGCAACACCCGCTGATGTAGCTTCTGATAACGTCAAGCAGGCAGCTTGGTTTTAGAAATGCATTTTGTTGTATTTCAGCTTGATTTTACACTCAGCCATCTCTCTGAACGGTTTCCTAACTGTCTGAGCTTTCTTGTGTGTGTGCCCTTAAACAAATATGTAAATAATTCTGATTTTTTTTTTTTTCTAATCAATCTCAAAGAATCACTATTACGACCTGAGATGCCTAATATTTTCAAAATGGTAATATTATCTTCAAGAATATGATAAAAACACTAACTCTAGCACTCTCTATTCTATTATATTATATTCTATTGTATTCTATTCTATTCTATGCTATTCTATTATATGCTATTCTATTATATTTATAAAAAACTCCTTTATTTATTATACACTAAAATAAACTAACATGCTCTATTTTTTATTATATCAGTTTTCTTTTTATTTACTATATACTTAAAAACACCTTGCAATGTACACTGCATTAAGCTAATCTGAGACTTGTCATAGCACTTACATAGCATTGCTCTTTTGTTGATTTTGATTGCTTCCATTGTCCACATTTTTTAATTGCTTTGGATAGAAGCGTCTGCTAAATGACTAAATGTAAATGTGTTATACAAGATAAAACATCTAAATTTAAGAATTAAATTAATTCAATAATATTATTAATTAATTAATTAATTAAATTAAGGCTGCAGGATTAATTTTCAACAAGCCGAAAAGAACGCACGTCACACCTCTCTTTATCAATTTGCACCAATAGCTGTTCGCATAAAATTCAAGGCATTTATGTTTGCTTCCAAAACCACCACTGGCTCTGCACCCTTTTACCTAAATTTATTATTTCAGACTTATGTGCCTCTAGAAGCTTGCCTTCTGCGAGTGAATGGTGTATTATTGTGCCATCCCAAAGAGGCACAAAATCACTTTCAAGGACTTTTACCTTAAATGTTCCTTCTTGGTGGAATGACCAAGTCACAACTCAATCCCAACAGCTGAGTTCTTAGCCATCTTCGTGAATCGACTAAAAACACGTCTCTTCCGTCTTTATTTGACCCTCTAACTCTAGCACTCTCTATTCTATTTCTATTATTTAAAAAAAAGTCTCTATTCTTTTTTATATCTTATATCTTTTCCTTTTTATTTATCATACAATTAACAAAACAAACAAAAAAGCACTTAGCATTGCTTACTATAGCATTGCTCTTTTGTTGATTTTGGTTGTTTTCATAATCCTTATTTGTAAGTCACTTTGGATAAAAGTATCTTCTAAATGACTAAATGTAAATGTAATCTTCCATAGAGAAAATCATAATCAAGATAACAAGGCAGTAATATACAGTATGTGTTGTTTTATACATTTCTGGTGCAAACCGCATTTTCACTGGCATTGTTATAATGTTGAATCTAATCTATTCTAAAACATAACACTAACTTTCGACTGATCTGAACCCAAAACAGCAGACTGTGAGCTGTATGCAAAGGCTGCAGGTCTATCGAAATGAGATCTACCGACCCAGAACCTATAATTAGCATGTTGTTGACTTCAGGGAAATACAGAGTACAGGAGAGCTGACAAGAGTGAGTGCTGTAAACAGAGAACCACAATTAGGAGAAGTATCACTAAAACAAGAATAAAACTTCTTTTCATGGAATTTACGAGAAAATATCTGCCCATGGAATGGGAGGAACGCTGGAGAAGAGAGAAGGAGCGCAGGAAAAGGATGATAGAAGAAGGAGGAGAGAAGTTTGAGGAGGAGAACAGGAAGCTAAAATGGATCAAGTCCTACAACGACAACAGAATAGGAATGAAAAAGGAGGCGGTGAAGGAGAATGAAGGTGATGATGTGGAAGAAGATGAACTGCAAAGGTACCATAGACAAAGTTACCCAAGTGAGATCTTCAGGACTCTGAAGGAGATGAAGGGGGAGAGCGTACTCACGGATCTATTCCTAAGCACAGAGGATGGGTTGAGCCTCCATGTTCACTCACTTGTCATGGCTACGGTGAGCTCTGTCGTTCAGCAAAAGCTCCAGGAGAGGGATGGAGATGAGAAGGAGATCTCACTGAGATTGGGTCCTGAGGTTTTTGGTTCTGGTTTGGCTGCAGTGGTGGACTTTGCCTACACTGGAGCCATCACCAATCTGAACAAAGACAACATGATGCAGATTCAGACTGCAGCTGTTAGTCTGGGTGCTCCAAGAGTCCTGGAACTTGTCAAAGTGGAGGAAGATGGAGGTAACAAGAAAGAAAAATTGAAAAAGATCTCAGCAGAAGAGCAAATAGAGGTCGGCCTACAGTCTATGCAGGAGTTATGGGCCAAAAGAGTGGGATGTGATGTAGAACTGGTGGCAGAAGGAACAGTTTTTCTTGGTAAGGCACTTGGAGATTCTGTAATAGGCAAAAAAACAAAAAACAAACATAATTAGATATTGATTAGATTCAGTTAGATAGATTAGATAGCCCACATAAAAATTACAGCTTGAAAGAATAAGATAATGCTTGCCGTGTTGTGGGATGTTGCCATATGGTTGCTGATTGGTTTATCTGGATTTCATTCCATCCATTATTTAAATCTGAATGTTTTGAAATTTAAAATGTGAATTTGAACAGAAGAAAAAAAATTCCCAATTTCCCTCTTTGTCAACTGTTTGGCTTGACCTTTAACAAGCTGTAGAAAAGCACAATAACAGTTCCAATGTGAAAAACAGAGGTAGAGAAAATATGACAATTATGTCAATAACTTCACAAAGCCTTCAGTTCTATTCCATTGCATCCATTATTTAAATTAGAATGTTTTGAATTTGAATATATTTAAAAATATATTTTTCCCTCCATTTTGTCACATATGAATCCTAATTTGAACATAAGGAAATGAAAACCATTATCGAGCTACATAAAAAGACAACAATAGTTTAAAAGTGAACAAGGTAGATAAAACAAAGACTGTTTGTGTCAGAGACAGTCTATGAACAGGAAAGGAAAATGACAACCACTTATTTCCCTCAATTTTGTCTGTTTTACTAGGCTCTAAACAATGTTTAAAAGTGAAAAACAGATAAAGAAAAATGTTATGTCAGTGACATAACATTTACAAACCTTTTGATTTCATTCCACCCACACATTTGAATATTTAAAACATGAAATTTGAACAGCAGAGGATGGCAATGGCAACCATTTCCCTCCATTTTGTAAACTGCTGCTCTCAAGCTGTTAAAAAAGGACAACAATAGTTTAATCAAATAAATTATAAGGTTTAATATTGTCCTTAAACAGTGCTGACTGCTTCTTTGCCTCTTGAAGCTCACAGAGTGCTCCTGGCAGCCAGCAGCGACTACTTCAGAGGTATGTTTACCAGCGGTATGAAGGAGAGCCAGCAGGAGTCTGTGTCTTTGCTGTTAGTTGGAGCCGCTGAGCTTGAGACCCTCCTGCACTGTGCCTACAGCGGCGCTCTGGTGCTCGAATGGGGCTGTGTGTTCGAACTCGCCTGTACCGCACTCCAGTTTCAGTTTCAGCCAGCCATCTCACTCTGTCTCAAGTTCCTGGAGCAAGAAATGGATGTCCGCAACTGCCTGGACGTGGCATCTTTCGCAGAGGCCTATGGAATGGCTGACTTGATGGAGCTGGCTGAGGATTTTGTTCTCCGACACTTCCAAGAAATATCTGCCACCCCAAAGTTTCAGGACCTCCCAGCTGAGAAGCTTCTGCAGTTCCTCCGATGTGACGCACTGTCTATTCCATCGGAGCTGGCTGTTTTCCGAGCGGTCGTCACTTGGGTGGAAGCGGATCCCACCGAACGGCTCCCGCAGGCCGAAGAGCTCATGCGAGCTGTACGTTTTCCATTCATGACCTTCAGAGAATTTCGAGAAGTTCGCGCTGTGAACCTGAGCATGGAATGCAGTGGAGAAGTTGAGGTTGAACTCTACAAATCAGCACTCAAGGAGTTTGGATTTGGCATTTCTGACTGCGTGGCGCAGAAACGTGTACGTCACCCTAAAGACGCCCTGGTTTTGGTTGGAGGTGATGAGCTGAATCCAGACATGGGTCATCGGCTTCCCAGCAAGCAGCTCTGGTTTGCTAACTCTCTCAGAAGTGGAACAGGCATCATGAAGGAGATTGAGTGGAGATTGCTGGGAGAAATGCCAGATCAACCCAGATTTAGACACGGCGTTGGGGTTCTTGATGGTCAATTATATGTAGCTGGAGGGTGCTACTTCTACGCAAAGAATGACACCATGAAATCTGTTTACAGGTAAAGTAGTGGCTATTTAAAGATGCCAAAAAGTTTGAACTTCCAAAATGCAGTTTAAATGCAGCTTCAATGAGATGGGAGTTTTTGGACATACACTAACTGTATAAAATTGGAGTACACGGAAGAAGCACGCACATCGCAGAGCTAGACAAGATGAGCATTTGAGGTTAAAAAGTATTTCTGTCAAGACAACGCTCAGAAAAGTTTAGCATGGTAATGGATATGACAATGTTAATGTATTTGGACTTGGCGAAATAGATCTGCTATGCTGCTGCTGCTGTTGGTTATTTCTGTAGTTGTAGATCATTTCTGCTGCTGCTGCAAGCAAGTACAGGAACTTGCTACTGCCAAAGCTTATGGCGATACGGTGCTGTGAGTATTTAAGACATGCTGCTGCTGCACAAATAGCATAAAATAACCCATAGCAGATCTATACAGGTGGAGCTGGGGAAGGTGAAGGCTTTCAGAGAAACTCTGAAAGCACGCTCCGAAATGCTCAAGTGAATGCAACCAGCCATTTAAATAGCTGCAAGCTGCAAGCTCATTGGTTGTGTATGCAACATGAACCAATCAGCTTGTGCCAAGTCGTATAAATCTGTGATATCATCTGTTACCTTAACAACCCATCAGTTTGCGCCATCTAGAGTTTCATGGCAGAACTAGGCATATAATTATAATTATTATTATTTATTATATATATATATTTAAAAAAAAATAACCAATCGTTTCACTATATAAGACCCTTCATCCTCAGCTGAAATCGTTTAGAGCCCTTTTGAAGCTGCATTTAAACTGCATTTTGTAATTTCAAAATTGTAGGCACCATCGAAGTCCACAATATGGAGAACATTCTTGAAATGTTTTCCTCAAGAAACATGATACCTTTACGACTAAAGAAAGAAAGACACAAACATCTTGGATGACAAGGGGATTAGTAAATTATCCGTAAATGTTTGTTCTGGAAGTGAACTTCTCCTTTCAGCAGCATGGGTATATTTGTATATTATGTATAAATCTCAGTTTCAAAATTGACACTTATATGGTCCAGGGTGACATTTTATTTCAGTTAATGTTTATTTTATTTTACTTCAAATACATCCTTTAATGGGGTCTTTAAGTCAAGTTATATAAATTTAGCAAAAAATACATACACAAATTTTCTGTCAACTTGAATTTTTCTGACTTGTTTCTAAGTGTTTATCGTTTTCTAACAACACTTGGATATCTCCATCAACAGATACGACCCTGAACGAGACCACTGGAAAAGGCTGGCAGACCTTCATGAACTGAGGAGTAACTTTACGCTGGTGGTGAGTGGAGATGGTCTGTATGCTGTCGGAGGAGACAAAGACATCAACACAAATCTTGACAGTGTGGAAAAATACTCACGAGAAACTGATTCCTGGAGGTAAGAGGAGAAAGTAAAACGTGACAAAAGAGCAATAAATGTTCCTTTATAATAATTAACTTCATTCTTCTTGTTTGCAAAGAATGAATGAACTGACTGACACCTAGTGGCTCTTAGAAGCACAACAACATGCATTTAAATAAATGATGCTCTTTAAAGATTAAAGAAAAAAGTTTTTCTTTCCTTTTGCCTCAAGAGTTGTTGAGGATAAATACAATGTAGAGATGAATGAGTTATTGAATAGAGCTAAATATTGACTTTTCTATGGTATGAATCAGCTTTTGCCATCCGTTGGACCAAGCCTTGAGCGGTCATGCTGCCACCGTCTGGGGAGGCGAGATCTTCATCTCAGGAGGCTTCAACTGCAAGTACGAATGCCTGGTGTCCATGTTCCTCTACCACCCAGAGAGGGGAACCACATACCTCTCTGAGATGACCCACGACAGGGCCCAGCACTGCATGGAGTGCCTGAAAAAACGTTTCTACGTAGCTGGTGGGGTGTGCAACCTCCGTAAGTACTACACTGACCAACTGGTTTGTGAAACCTACAACCCCATAAGTGATATCTGGACTGTGTTTACTCCTCTCTCCATTCCCCACGTCGGAGCGGCCTCTGCTGTCCTGGAGGAAAGGCTGTATATTCTTGGCGGTTATTGCCAGGAGGACTATAGCGAGTCCAGACTCACTCATCGCTATGACCCTGTGACTCAGAGATGGGAAAGTATGGGAAGGATGCCTGGTCCCGTCACAGATATACGTGCATGCCTCCTTCATCTGCCAGATCAAATCAGAAAATGAGAATAAGATAAGCACATATTTGTTAGCTTTGTGTAACTTTTAGTGAGATGTCTTGAAGAGAAGCATCTAAAATGCAAACTCATAAGTGATTGCTTTTGAACGTACCCCACAAAGCTTACATTTCTTGTAACTAGTTGTTCCACATTATTATCTGTTAAATGTCAGCGACAAAGAACACGTCTTTACTGTCAACATCGATGCTGAACTCTGGACTGCAGGTAATGAGATTTTCCAACAGTATCAAAAATGGTTTAATGTGTCAAAGTACCATAACATATTGATTATGAATGCATTGATATTTTAGCATTGCATTACCATCTGATATTATTACTATGTACTATGTCAAGTAAACCAGGAATGAATGCTGTTTAAGTGTTTTTAATAGGCCTACGGCATTCCCTTACAAAATAAGGGGGCCCTGTTTTACTTGACGCCCCTGTGCACCAGTATTTGAACTTTGTTTACTTCTGTTCATGGTTGTGTGTATTTGTAAAAGCATGCTATGGCTATGTTGATTTTAAAAAGTTGGCCTTTGTTTGTGTGTACTAGGTTTCAAAAGCATCCACAAATGACAAGCTGTAAAATCTGTAATGAAATATTGTCTGAAAAGTAAAAATGTACAACAACACTTAGTATTTTAGTTTGTAATGGTTGGAATTTGTTCTGCATTTATTGTCCATTACAGGTTCAAAATGACAAATATGTGTTGCTTATATTGCAAGCTCGTTCTATTGCATCTTTTATACTAATATCAAGTGAAAAACGAATCTGCTTTCATTTGAACATAGGACTTGTAAGCTGAGCAGTTAGTAGGCTAAAACATCATGACTAAATCATGGACATTCACTTGTGCAATTCTAGAAAGTTAACACATTGATTGGTTGCATTGAGTACTTGCAGTTGGGTCATTCCATGTCTTTGCATATATATGTGTTATTTTTGCTAAAGAAAGAACGACATTTATAGGGATGAAAGACAAAACAGTACATGATTACCACTATTTTGTAGAGGGGATGTCAAAATGGCAAGTTTCACCTGAGATTCAGTGCCAAATTACAAGGGGGTAAAAATGACTTTAGAAAAATGGCAGCAGCATTGTGTTATTTTTATGCAGAGATTGATAGTTTATTAGTAACATCTGTCGAGCAATAATGGTGACCATCCAAAAATGGGGAAACAGCACTTTTCCAGTTTTCACTCCAAAGTTTGCATGACTGTAACTGTAGAAGTATTAAATATATCTTGATGCCCTTTTAGACATTGGGTCTTAACAAACTTTCCTTTTGGTATCTTCATTTTTAAGGGTCTATATGATTCAGTTGCAGAGATATTGGAATTTCAATTGGAAGTTTATTAAGAACTAAAATCTAAAATTACATGGCGAGATCTTTAATACTTCTTGAGTTCTAGGCATGCAAACTTTGGAAAAATAATGCCACTCAGATGTATGTTTAATGCAGTTGTTTTGACAGAAGGTAACGTGATACTTCTCTGGTTTCAATATTATTTGTTCTTAAAACTTTATTACTTCTTAAGTTACAGGCATGCAAACTTTGGAGTAAAATTTGTCCAAATGATATTCTTAGCAATGCATATTACTAATCAAAAATCAAGTTTTTATATATTTATTTTAGACAATTTGCAAAATATCTTCATGGAACATGATCTTTACTTAATATGCTAATTATCTTTGGCATAAAAGAAAAATCGATAATTTTGACCCATGCAATGTATTTTTGGCTATTGCTACAAATATACCCATGCTACTTAAGACTGTTTTTTTGGTCCAGGGTCACACACACATACAAACACACACACACACACACACACACACACACACACACACACACACACACACATAATATATATATATATATTAGCAACATCAAATATTTGAGATTGTGAAGTTTCTGAAATTTGCAGATTTGACATGGAATTACCCATTTGTGTCTCCCCTTTCAGATAAGCCGTAAGTCTGCTGATCTAAAACCCCCAAATTGTAATCATTAACTAAGAGTAGCTCTATAAAGATAAGAAGCAAAGTGACTGTAGAACTTCGCTCTGTCTCTTTAGCACAAGAAAATCAGCTATGGCTTTATTTCAGCTTTTTGTAATCTCGATATTAAGTTCCTGCATGGCACAGGATGAGGATATTATGACTCCTGTGGTGAATATCTACTCTGAGATGACGGAGCTTAAAGCTTCACTTAATGGACTGACAGCGGATCTCAACACTGCTAAAAATGAACTCGCAGAGCAGAAAAGCTTGATTCATGAGCTGCAGAAACAGATTAAAGGTACATTCTTTGGTTTGTTTTACGTTTAGACAAATGTATTATTATTATTAATATTTTGCATCATATTTCTAGGTTTATTTATTGCTTTAAAGTAAATTATTATTTTTTTTATACATTAACAGAGAGTCCTAAAGTGGCATTCACTGCATCCATGTCAGCTGCAGCGAGTACACACCGTGGGCCTTTCAGTGACGAGACCAAGCTCATCTTTGATAAAGTCCTAACCAACATTGGCAATGCATATGACCCTGTCACAGGTTTCTACTTACTGAGTTTGACTTTTTACGATTTAAAAAAAATAGCTTTATTATTGAAATTTTAACATGGTTTATTTTGAATCTGTTGCAGGAGTCTTCAAAGCACCTGTTAAAGGTGTGTATTACTTCAGGTACTCAGGCTCTGCGTTTTCCTCTCATGATATGGGTCTGAGCATCTTTAAAGGTACAGCGCGGTTTGTGTCTTCATACGAATATAATTCTGGCGAGCGCAATGACCAAATGGCCAATGGAGCCGTGATGGAGTTGGATGTTGGAGAAGAGGTTCACATGAGACTGTGGATCAAATCCTGGATCTTTGTGGATCGACGGTACAACTATTCCACTTTCACAGGCTACCTGCTTTACCCATTGGATTATAGTTCTGTATAACTTACCTGTGTGTATTATTTAGTAAAATGTCAAAAAGAACTGTTTGAATGTTCTAAAAACATAGCTCCTGTTACTTTGTTGTGCATAAATTCAATTAAATGATCCCTATTTCAGATATAAAGACATGAGTTTCTCCTTTGCTCTTCTATGAAACATTCATTTTCATTCAGGGGCATCACTTGGCTATCCAAATGGGGACTTCTAGACTTCTATCAAAAACTTCTATTGATCCATATAATGCTACAGACTGAACTTTTTCAATTGAGTGTGTCCCTAGATGGCAAATTTGTCATCAAAGAATAGTTGTATAAATCCACACACACAAAACACAAGTCAAAATAAAAAAATAAAATTAAAATTAGGCTAAATAAAATAAAAACAGAAACAATGAGCCACGTTGACAACAATGCCCTTAAAAACGAATGCACAAAGCAGAAATAAACTATTTCATTTTGCTTTACTTCATTCTAGGAGCAATCTACAAAACAAATATAGAATGTGACATTAAGCTTCAGAGAATTTAATATTCATTTAACCAATAAAGTGATTAGCATAATTGAAAAGGAGGGATATTTGATGCCAAATCGTTGATCATTTGTTTCCAGGAATGCATAATTGCATGTGCTTTTTTCTGAAAGGTCTTTGTGAAGTTGGGACAATGCCATAATGTCAGTAAAAGCTCCAGACTTTCGACGGAAGTACATGTACAAAGTAATGTAAAATCTGTTAAAATCTTTCATCAAAAATTAATTTGAATATGGAAGTGAAAAGTGAAAGTTGTGACGTATTGTCAAGAATGGGGAACTAAACTCGAAATTGGTGCTCTGCATTTAACTCATCCATGTGCACACACAAAGCAGTAAGAAGTGAACAAACACACAGACTGTGAACACACAACAGAGCAGAAGGAAGCCATTGATCCAGCGCCCGGGGAGCAATTGGGGGTTCGGTGCCTCGCTCAAGGGCACTTCAGTCATGGTATTGAAGGTGGAAAGAGCGCTGTTCATTCACAATCCCCAACTTCAAGTCCTGCTGGTGTGGAAATCAAACCAGCAACCTTTGGGTTACACGTTTGATGCTCTTCCAATTGGGCTGCCATAGAATATTGTTTCTAATCTCGCCATGAGGTGAAGACAATGAGCAAAGCAGTAACTAAATGCATTGCATTGTATTTAACGGTGCCATAGAATGCATTGAGAGAATATTTTAAATCGTTCTCTGAGATCTACATAGAAGGTATATGGCATAGGAAAGGGCAAAAAATCTCCAGAAACGGTTTTACAGGTCCGTTTACAACCCTAGGATTTGTCCCTAGAATTAAATGCTCTGTTATTGCCTTATTTGGAAGGGCCATGAATATAAAATGAGGAGCTCTGCTCTGATTGGCTGTCTCACAGTGCAGCTCGCTCTCACACCGCTGTAAGGAAACAAATGGAGAAAATATATATTTAATTACGGATCTCATCTCTATTAATATGCAGGGCATTGAAACTGCCGCTTTGAATCCATAATAACTTTTTAGTTTCACTTTTGGGATCGGTGATTGCATTTGATCTGTGTAACGTTATACTACAGGCAGTACTTACCACATTTGACAAGTTTAGATACTGTCAGCAGTGATCAGGATCTGTAAATCATTCGCCATCGTCCACGCAGTCATCTCTCCTTACTCTGTATATGTGGTAAGTGATATTGTATGTTCTGCAATGTAACAGGCTAGCGCTAGCAAGAAGCTAACTGTGTCTCTTCAGTGGCTCGTCTTATTTTATTACAATGCATTGTTTGTTTTCCTTGCCTTTCTGAGTACAGACACCAAACCATCCCTTCACTTAACATCTCCTGCACAAGCTGGAACATAACATTTATTCCCGTGATCTGCCATTTTCACTATTGTCCTCGCTTTGTTTTTTCACAATAGGCTATCTGGAGATCGTCTGATGATTGGGCGATGCAAATGTTGTAGGCATAACTATTAACAATCCCGACTATTGCGCAATAGTCTGTTATGTTGGAATTTACCTATTTTTCAGTGGTGTTTTGCAAAAACTAGATTTATATAAGAAGTGATGTTTTATTAACAAATTTCGGGAGGAGCTCGCGCAGATAATTACCACGGCCAATTCACCATCAGCAATCACACTCCCTATCCAATCACTCTCCCTATCCAATCACTACAGTCCCTTTAAATAACCAAGCAGTCCTACCTTCACTTATCTCTGATTTCAGCATCCCTCCCACCCCCCCCCCTTTTTTAATTTTTTTTTTCTCTTCACCTCCAGCTAGGGGGAGCGCTATTGGGTTCGGGCCAAATGCCGAGCTCGGACCCCTCTCCCTGGGCAGGGGGAGTGCCCCGGGCTCGGGAATGACTACCGAGCTCGGAGCCCTCTCCCGGACAGCACGCCAAAAACGCTTAACTTTTACGCTGTTTATTATATGTAAGAGCGAACTCGTGAAGGAGGTAACGATGGTGTTTGAGACTCACGGTATGTCATGTCTATGTACAGAACTGTTATTATTCAACTATGCCAAGGTAAATACAGATTTCCATTCTATGGCACCTTTAAGGTATTCCCTTTTTATTGTCTAAGATGAGCAGGTATGGGCAGCACACAGGCAGCTATGTATGTGTTCGGGCCTGGTGTCAGGCTCATGTTCTCCCAAAGTTGTGTTGCAGGATCATAGCGATGCACTGTTTTAATATCACTGTAGTCCTCCTGGCAGTAGCCTCCAATGATGTAGACCTTCCCCTCTAAGACCGCTGATGCTGACCCAACATGAGGTATTGGGAAGGGCATAATGGCACTCCAGGAGTTGGCCACAGGGTTATAGACCTCACAGGCTAATTGATCTACCAGATGGCCATCAGCATCACAGGAAATCCCTCCCGCTACATATAGACGATCACCTAGGGTTTCCATGCAGTGCAGGGCTCTGTCATGTGTCATCATGGCCAGATTAGTGGATCCTTGTTCTGAGTGGTAAAGGGTCATGGACGACAGGCATTGGTACTGGGCATTAAAACCTCCTGATAGGAAGATTGTACCATTCCATACACTGGCAGCATGACAGCATAGAGCTTGGTCTAATGGGTGAACAAAGCTGAAGTAAGAGAGAATGAAAAAGAAAAGTTTTGAATGTTTTAAATGATTCTCAACAGGTATTAAGTACAGTTTGACTTGAACAATACATTTGCTATATGTTCTATGATGTCAAATGTACATCACACAATGAACAAAGTGATTTAGCCAAGTAGGACATTACTCAGAATCAATATTGCTTTTGCTGGAACAAAATTCCTCTGTGTCTTGACTAGTGTAACCCCTCACACCCGGGTCCTACCGCACCCGCTCCGAGCGGGTCTCGAACCCCGGTGTCCGGCACGGGAGGCGGACACACTAACAAGGAGGCTAAAGGCTGCAACCTCTAGCGTCAGTCGCTAGTGCGTCTCTTGAGATCGGGGAGTGAGGTTTACCTGCACAGCACCTACTGGCTGGCCTCCGTTACACTAGGGTAGATTGATGCCAATGCCAAGGTTATTAGAAATAGTTATACAGTCTGTTCAGAGGGTCGTAATGTTATTACTCTGACACAATGTATCATGAAAAGCCATGAAATTTAGACAAGGCACGCAACCCATTTAACAGACTCTACATCTATCCATCACCACATGGTTTTCTTTGAACTAAAATATGGTGCCTAATCTGACTAAGGTCCAAAGACAAATTAAAGTTTTGGGTAAGATTTTGATTTAGGGTTTAGGTCTTAAAAAACATGCAGGAGGTAGTTTCAGGCCTGTGATTACTTTTTTAGAAACTCTGTTCCAGGAAGAACAGCTAATACTGAGCAAGAGTCATGCATGCTTAGAATCTGCCTGAAATTATAAATGCATTTCTTTTGTACTAACCTCCAAGAATTTGTGGTGGGGCAGTAAACCTCAACACTCTCCATATTGACCTCATTGTCCCTCTCTCCACCAATAGCATATATTTTACCATTCAGGACCACTAGAGTGAAGCTGCCTCTTCTCTCATTCATATCAGCCAACCTTTGCCAAGAATTTTGGATGGGATCATACCTAGTTCAAAGATTGAACAGGAGGTTCAAAGTATGAAAGGGCAACCCTGGACAAGGTCAGATAGATAAGTCCTCATGTGACGTCCTACCTGTAGGTGCAATGCATGGTATCAGCCATGCCGTAATAATGCCGTCCACCAACTACGTAAAGCTTGCCCCGCATTACCCCAACTCCATGACTGAATCTTGGTTTCTTAGGTAAGGTTCCCAACATTCTCCACTCTATTTTCTTTACTAATCCAACATGGTTCTGCAAGGAATTGCTAAACCACATTTCCCTACAGGGCCTACGTTTGTCAAAATCATCTGTGATCCTCTCACCCCCAACAAGGACTAGAGTGTCTTTAGGCATGTAGGCCCTGAAATTTGACTGAACATCTGAAGAACTGGAACAGAACTCCTCAAGGAGAGAATCATATAGTTTTTTGGCACCAATTCTCGGCCAAGATGATATGGACTTTACTTCTTTGAACTCCTTGAAGGTCATTAAGGGAAACTGAATGGATCCCATCAGCTCCCTGGCAAATTTCACTCGTGCTCTGGGAAAGGCTTCGATCCAAGACATGACTGCTTTAAACACGGGCAATTCTGAGGGAACACAGAGAGAATCACTCCAAAGGTACTTCTTCAGTTTCTCTACAGAAAGATCTTGGAACTTTGGAGTCATAGACACATCTTGAAAGTGCCTCATGACAAAATCATTGGCCAGCACAAGCAAGTCCGACATCCCATAGGCCTCCGCGAAAGATGCCACGTCCAGGCAGCTGTAAGTATCTATTTCTTGTTGCATGAAGTTAAGGCATAGTGAGAAGGCAGTCTGAAACTGTAATTGAAGAGATGTACAGGTGAGATCAAACACACAGCCCCATCCGAGAGTAAGAGCGCCACTGTAGGTGTAGTGCAGGAGTGTTTCAAACTTGGCAGACTCAACTAACAGCAGAGATACCAGTTCCTGTCGGCTCTCCTTCATACCGCTGGTAAACATGCCTCTGAAATAGTCGCTGCTGGCTGCCAGGAGTGCCCGGTGAGCTTCATAAAGGTGGGACATTACAAGCAGTTTCACAAATGCAGAGGGCATCAAATTAATACTTATGTATAAATGTAAATGATATTGACACAGCATTAAGATTCATGAATAGGAAACTTAAACTCTTACCATGAAACAGTCTTCCTTCTGCTTCAAGCTCCACATCACATCCCAATCTCTGTGTCCACATCTGTCTGATATGCTGCAGACTAACTTTCATATGTTCCTCAGCAGAAATCTCTTTTCTGTCCACTTTCTTTCCTTTTGCCTCATCCTCGTCTCTCTCTTCCACCTCTTTGCAGAGTTCCAGAATTCTCGGAGCTTCCAGACTGACCGCTGCAGACCAAATCCATTCTATATTGTCGTTGTTCAGATTTCTGACGTTCCCTGTATAGGCAAACTCCACCACTGCTGCCAAGCCTGATCTATGAACCTTAGGACCCAAACACAAGCCGATAAACTGTTCATGTTTGGGCTTCTCTCTGATTTTCGTCTGAATAAAGTAACTGACTGCAGCCAAGACAAAAGAATGAACCTGGAATTGGCATCCGTCCTCTGTGAAGAGGGTCAAGTCAGTGAGGACCGAATGCAACATCATGTTCTCCAGAGCTTGGAAGACCACACCAGGGTAAGCTGGATCAGAGTACAGCTTTTTGGGATACATGTCGCAATCCTCATCTTCAGAATCTTCAAAAATGCTACTTCCATCATAATCATCATCATCATCATCATCATCTTCCTCCTCCTCATCTAACTCTTGCTTTATCAGTCCCTGTTCAGAGCTGGAGTCATTCATGTGCTGTTCTTCATCTCTAATTGTTAGACCTCCAAATGTTAAGTCTGTTTCAGAACCACCAATGTCATTGGTACTGATTGAGGCAGTAGCAAAGTTTTCATTGCAATCTTTATCAGCGCTAATATCATTTTGTGCACACACAGCAACTAAACTGTCTCCATTTGCAGAAGTACCAGGTAAACTCCTAATATATTCTTGATTGCCATTGATGTCGACATAATGTTGTATGTTATATCCACTCTTGTGATCATTCATTTTATCATTATTTGTAAGTGAAGCAACTAATCCTTCACTGTTTGCAGATGTTGCAGTTAAACTAACATTAAATTCCTTACCATCAGTTTCATTAGCATTCTCGTCGTAACTGGTTTTCTCAATATTTTTTGCAGCCACCAAACAGTCACTGTTTGCAAGTGCAACAGGTAAACTGTAACTATTTTCTTCATTAGTATTTTTGTCATCATGTTTGTCAGCATCATGTACATCACCAGCCATTTCCTTATTTGTGCATGCAGCAAGTAAACCATCACTGCTTGCAGATGCAGGAGAAAAACCAACACAACATCCATCATTCTCATCAGTCGTCTCACTTTCCTGTGCATTTACTTGCAGCTCCTTTGGATCCTCTACTTCTGTCCGCTCATTTTCCTCCACAGGATTCTCCTCACTGTCCTCTTCTTCACTCACATCCATCCATCTATCGTCGCTGCTCATGTTTCCATCCCCTCTTGATCTCCATGAACTTCTCCACTCTCGCTGAAGACAGTGCTGATCTGTTGCCATTGTGTTTTCAGGATTCTGTCAAGAGCAAAGCTTCAAAACACTTTACCTCTGTTCAAAAACCAAGACAAGCTCAATCAAACCTGTTTCCTAACTTGTGTTGAATCTCTCTGTTGATGTGAGATCTTGTACTGTGGTCTGGCATGCAAAATAGATTAGTGTCTCCTGATGACACACAAAATATTACGCTATTTTTACCTCAAGCATTAAATAAGATCACATCTCAAGCCATCTAGAAAAGACTGGATGCTTATAGTCCATAAATATAGATATGTATGAGTGTCAAGTGCTGCTTAACTGTATTTACTTGAAGGATATGCTTTGTCTGACACTGTTTTCCAAACCTTGTGCAATCAATTTCTCAGCAATAGGACTGACCCTTCCTACTTTCTTGTATGTTTTTGGTCTAACTGAGTATAATGTTTCCAATGTATTTTTTTTTTCTCAAACAAACAAACAAACAAAAAAAAAATGTCTGCCATCCCTTTTCAGATGGTGTCTCTAATTCTTAAGCTCCTGTTTTACTCTGTTTAAATACACAAAAAAGACACTTTGTCTTGACTTTGAGAGCATCATGGCAGAGAATGTCTCCCAAACCAATAATCCACCTAATCAGACCTATTAAATGCTATTTTTGCTTTATTGCATTGAAATTCATAGCGCATAGTCAAACACAAAAATCTTCAAAGAAATGACCTTTTGCCTTTCCACAACCTCAAGACTCCGCTGGGATCATTTTAAAAGTTCAACTACTTTGCGTTCCTTGACTGCATCTCTGGCTCAGTTTGGGGCTATAAGAAACTTTGGAGCCAGTGCTGGGAGCATGTGATGTCTTGAGGCATTAGATTCTGTCCTTGTCAGTAGAATCATGTTTCTCCTCCACAGCCTGGGAATGTTATCTGGGTCAAGGAGCACAGGGCAGATGGAAACTAGACGTTTACAGTCTTTAATTCTTTTTACAATTAAAATTGCATATAGCAGTTCTGCTTGTTATTGTTTGTAAAGACCCATAAGGCAAAAACTGACATATTGAGATCTTATAAGAAATTCTAATGTTCTTGCAAACTTTTTAACAACAAAAAAGATGCATACTCTTATAATAAAGCCTGACTACATTCTTTTAATATACACGCATGCAGATATAGCCCGTCTCTCATGTATACATTAGGCTCCTCCATGTCTTTTGTCTGTTCTCGATTGGGAAGCATGAATGTGCGAGACAGCAGATGGAAACTTGAGGTGCTTTAAGAGCTACGAACAGAGGAGCAAATGTCACTGGCAGCCTTGGACTGAAAACCTGCTGGAAATGCCAAGAGGCCACAGAGAGACTGACAGAGACAATATGGTCATGCTAAGACTCTATTAGTGCCTGTCTGCCTTCTTTATTAACACATTAACAGAACAATTATCTGGATATTGAAGACAATTAAACATGCCTGAATGTCTGTGGATTCGCCTAAATTTTTTTTTCTTTGATTAATTCATTTTTTACTATTATGTTTGCGAACAGTTACTGACAATGACATTCAAATGGGCCTCTTTGATCTGTTTTGCTCATTACAATGCTGCTATTGGCCCAGAGAGCTGTCAGTCACGCATCCCCGGACACGCCCCTTCTGTTTTGTTAGGACCAGTGGCACTTGAGTGATTCATTTCTCTCGCTCTCATTGCAAGGATGAGTGCTCATGTTGTTATGACGAACAAACCTCTTCCAAAGCCACAGCAACACCTACAGACCATGAGTGGACTTTGTGCTGAAAACTCAGCAAACAAATGTAGAATATATACTCCACTATGAGCTTCATTATACGTCCATATTTGACCTTGTTTGTATGTTAGGAGGCACTAAAAGCGTGTTAAAATTCGAGAGCAAAAATTGCAGCTTACAAAAATTGCAAAGTACAATTCCTTGTTTCAGGTTTTATGCTAGAATATGTCATGTTGAATGTGAAATTATTAAATAATTGTGTTTTAAACCCATTTAAGCCCACCGGCAACTAGTTGCTGCAGTTTATAGTTGTCATTTTCGTTTTGTAAGTATTTTTCTAGATGTTATCCATGTTTTACATCTCAATGACATGCAAGCAAACAATTAAATAAAGGATTTCAAGACCAAAAAAAGGCATTGACTTCCTTCCTGTCAAATGATGCTGTCAGCTTGCTACCCCTACTTACAGAAAGCATGTCGAGGGAAAACCCTCCCAAAGAAAGTTTTTTGTTTTGTTTCTAACAAGTATTTTTTGTTGACACATATATATTTACATAATCATAATGGTCTCTAGAGTCATCCAAACAAAACAAATCTTACAAGAGATCTATAGTTTTTTGTATACTAGCCAAAAGTTCAAGTGGCAACTATAGTTGCTGGTGGGCGAATGACTTGTAAGTATATATAACATATATAATGGAAAAATGGGGTATACTGTTGCTAGCATCATTCTACTCATGTGACCTTCTTGTTACAAACATGTTGGCATCATGCTAGCAACATGCTAATCATGCTAACCTAATGCTAACAACGTTAGTATTTTGCCAGCATTATGCTAATAACATTAACAGCTTATTTAAAACTTGTTAACATCATGCTAGCAACATGCTAATCATGCTAATTTTGTTTTAACATGTTGTAAGCATAATGCTAACACAATCAACATGTTGTTATAGCGTGTTGTTAACATGATGATAACATGATTAGGGTTACTATTAGTGCCTAGTTTTGTCGCGACAAGCTTCAGAAAATGTACATATATATATATATATATATATATATATATATATATATATATTTATTTATTTTTATTTATTTATTTTCATTGAACATTTTGACACACAATGGAAACTTAATGGCTGCACTTTGTTCTGCACTATGTTACACCACTTTAAGACCAATGGATGTGTTCTCTCTTGTGCTTTCATATTCAAGAGATTATAAGATAGAAGCAGCTTTTGGGGGGTTGCATTGAATGTTCTTTGAATGAACTTTAATACATAATAAATTTGATCTTTTTTGCGGAATAAAAACAGCTAAAAGCAGCCTAAGATGGTTGGCTGGTCTTAGCTGGTCATTCAGTCTGGTTTTAGCTGGGTTTGGGACACTTTCTTAGCTGGTCAGGCTGGGAGACCAGCTGGAACTACCAGCTAAAACCACACTGGGAGTCCATCCTAAACCAGTTTAGGCTAGTTTTAGCTGGTAATCCAGCCTAGTCTTAGCTGGACAGCAGGCTGGTTTTAGATGGGTTTGGACCACTTCCTTAGCTGGTTTGGCTGGGAGACCAGCTGGAACTACCAACCAAAACCAGTCTGACCAGCCTAGCCAACCTGGAAGTCCATTTTAAACCAGCTAAGACCAGCCAACCCTTAGGCTGGTTTTAGTTGTTTTTTCAGTGGGGGTGTTGAAAGCAGTTATTTTGAGTTAGATGCCAAATGTTCTCCTTCTATTCAAATTTGACATTGAATTTGTTTATGAATAAAGATTGATATTTTCTGCTGAACAAAAACAGCTAAAAGCAGCCTAAGATGGTTGGCTGGTTTTAGCTGGTCATCCAGTCTGGTTTTAGCTGGACAACAGGCTGGTTTTAGATGGGTTTGGGCCACTTCCTTAGCTGGTTTGGCTGGGAGACCATCTGGAACTACCAGCTAAAACCAGCCTGACCAGCCTAGCCAACCTGGAAGTCTATCTTAAACCAGCTAAGACCAGCCAACCATCATAGGCTGGTTTTAGCTGATAATCCACCTTGGTCTTAGCCAGTTGTAGCTGGTCAGCAGGCTGGTTTTAGAGAGGTTTTGGCCACTTTCTTAGCTGGTTTAGGCTGGGGGACTAGTTAAAACCAACTACTTCCATCTTAAACCAGCTAAGACCAGCCAACCAGTTTAGGCTGGTTTTAGCTGGTAATCTATCCTGGTCTTAGCTGGTCAGCAGGCTGGTTTTTGCCCACTTCCTTAGCTGGTCAGACTGGAAGACCAGCTGGAACTACCAGCTAAAACCAGCCTAGCCAGGCTGGGAGTCCATCTTAAACCAGCTAAGACCAGCCAACCATCTTAGGCTAGTTACAGCTTCTTCTTTTTTTTTCAGCAGGTTGTTGAAAGCAGTTATTTTGAGTTAGCAAATGTTCTCCTCCTATTCAAATTTGACATTTAAGGGGTGCATACCACATATTTGCCCACTGACAACTATAGTTGCTGCATATTGAAATACAATTTTCAAGAAAACAAAAAAAACCTTGGAAAAATAAATGCAGTTCACATAGGACACAACTATATGCATGAAACCATTCAGAAAAATTTGGGCACAAATGGGTTAAGAGAAAATGAGACTCTTAGACTTGTTGTCAAACTATATTTTTATTTCTTTTAAAATCTAGACAACTCATTTTACAGACTCCTTTCACAATACCATTTTCACAGGGAAAAATACATGAAAATAAGCATTAAGAAAATATGAATAAAAGTGAAATCTAAAAGCTGGAATGAGAAACTGATGCAAAATGTTAGTTGATTGTTGTTGAGATAAAAAAAAAAAAAAACACTCAGAAACATGCAGCTGATAAATTGGGAAAATTATGAGCACTCACTCTCAGATAATAAACTAATGATGATTATGGGAAACGTTTGTCTGAACTCATCTGACCTGACTCACGCTTGTGCTTCTGTCAGTGAATATTGTGTCTGGAGATGGTTCAAATTAGTCACTGACTCTGAAATACTGCAGTCGACTTTACAGCGAGCCAGTGTGAGACAAACAACAGCCCTTTACACAGAGGAACAAATCCATGAGCGACACAATGAAGAAATGAAAGACGAGATGAAAGCAAGAAGAATGAGCTTATTTACACCAAAAAGAGTTTGTAAAAAGATTGACGCTTGCATAGATTCAGCCCACATGTGGCGGTTGGGCCTTTGGCCCCGATGTGCTTCTCTCCCACACACACACACACACACACACACACACACACACACACACACACACAGTGCGAAGAATTAGATAACAGCTCTATTTCTGATGACACTGAGAGACGGTACAGTGGCTCAACAGACATGAGGAGTGATTCACTTCATGGAGATGCAGATCTGAGCTGCTTTTACTGATGTTCAGACTCACATGAAAGCAACTCTCCTCATAAATGTTCCTTGTCTTATTGTGCACGATTTTCATAATCTTTCAGTAAAATGTCTTTGTCCCTGAAACGACTTTCTTTTTCTCTTGACGTCAAGGCTGCCAAATAGCTATTCAGCTGCTTTTGTAGGTGACACAGCCTTTCTGAAATCTTTGTGAGGTCAATTTAATGCTGGGTAATGTACTAAAGGTTATGGTAATGATAGCAGATGAGGGCGATCTTGACCTTCATCCTCCATTTTTCAGGTCAAAAAAACCTCCTCAAACTCACTTAACGCCCACTTTGCACCATTGCATCAAAATCTGATTTATAAAATCAAGTCCTGACTTGAAGAAATAAAACAGATTGTGAATGCATTTTGTGTTGACTTTAAATACAGACACATTTATATTGAAATCTGATTATTCATATGACTAAGATCTTTCGAATGGCACATGCAGGGGTGTTAAAGTCTTTATTGTACTTTGTTGATATACCTAAGTATTAATTTGAGAATACATTCTTTGCTCTAGTGATTTTGAAACTGCAACTTTTACTCTAAGGAACAGAACCAAGTACATGTTTCGCAAGTCATTATTACTTAAATATTTCCTATGATATAAAAATATAGGGTTATATAGTGTTTTTATCTTTCTAAGCTGCCGAGCCAATCTAATTGATCTCTGGTGCTTTTTGTTGTTTTATTTACAGCCAATGAAATCCATTTCAATGTGAAATGTAATTGGCCACAGTTGCAGTCATTTGTCCTTGTAAAGTGACGCCGTAGTTAAAAAAGTATAACTTCTATGCTTAAACATGATTAAATGTGGAAACGACTTTTGGACACAGTATTCCCTCACTTAAGTGCAGTGTCGCTCTTATTTTACAACCCTGATCACATTGTGCATCCAAATGTGCTTTTTGTCAAATAAACCGGGTGTCTTTGGTGTCCAACAACTACAGGAGCCCATTCCCACCACATAAGACAATGTCATAAAAATGACAGAAACTATGACTTGTTATCTCATAATGATTTTGTCATATTTTGACATTTTTATCTCATAATTATGACTTACTGCCATAATTTGACATTATCTCATTAATATGATGTCACAGTTTAAACTTTTGATCTCATAAATGTCACTGTTATAATATTATAATTTGACATTTTTATCTTAATTTTGTATGTCATAATAATTGTCATAAATTAGACATTATTTTATAATTATGACTTACTGCCATCATTTGACATTGTCTCATAATTATGACTTAGTATGTCAAAAATGTGTTACTTGTATCTCATAATTATTACTTACTGCCATAATTTGACATCATTTCATAATTATAACTTAGTATGTCAATTATTTAAAATTTGGCATTTGCATCTCATAATTATGACTTAGTATATCAATGATTTGTCATAATTTGACATTTTTATCTCATAATTATGACTTAGTGTTTCATTATGATTTTTGTCATATTTTGACATTACCTCATAAGTATGACTTAGTATCTCATAATGATTTTGTCTTAATTTGAATTTATCTCATAATCATGACTTAGTATGTAAAAAATGTGTTACTTGTATCTCATAATTATAGCTTACTGCCATAATTTGACATTATTTCATAATTATGACTTAGTATGTCAATAATTTGTCATAATTTGACATTTTTATCTCATAATTATGACTAAGTGTGTCAATAATTTGTCATAATTTTACATTTTTATCTCATAATTATGACTTACTGCTAGTATTTGGCATTATCTCATAATTATGACTAAGCATGTCATTGTTTTTTGTCATAATTTGACATTTGTATCTCATAATCATGATTTACTGCCATAATTAGACATAATCTCATAATTATGACTTAGTATGACGTATTTATTGTCATAATTTGACATTTTTATCTCATAATTATGACTTACTGCTATTATTTGGCATTATCTCATAATTATGGCTTACTGCTATTATTTGGCATTATCTCATCATTATGGCTTACTGCTATTATTTGGCATTATCTCATAATTATGACTTAGCATGTCATTGTTTTTTGTCATAATTTGACATTCGTATCTCCTAATCATGACTTACTGCCATAATTTGGCATTATCTCATAATTATGTGTTAGTATGTCATAATGATATTTGTCATAATTTGACATATCATAATTATGTCTTCATGAGTGTATCTTGTACGTTTTATCTCATAATAATTTACCAAAGCATTTTCCTCATGTGGCAGAAACTGGTTTCAATAGATAACACTGTATTAAAGGTTCTAATATACTGTACATGTAGACACAACTAAAATCAAATGAATTGATACATATAGTGAAGAGCGTTATACAGTAATATTTTAAGGCAACGTCAAGTTTCTGTGAGCGGTAGGAGGAATGACATGAGAACAATGATAATAGATACAGATAGAGGGATGATGAGCAAATAACAGGATACAGGGAGGGACAGAGGGATGGGAAACACTGTCAGGGGCCATTTTCCTCTATCAGGTTTGTCATCCGTGGCGGTTTGAGTCTCTCGCGCTGCACAACGGCAGATTACCAGCGGCCGCACCTGAGAAATGCTTTCCTGTGAGACAGAAGCAATGAAATGATAACTCTGCTTTAATAATTAAATAAACTATATATTTTACTTAGGTTCTAAGTAAAATTCAATCTAAAAACAAATAAAAATAACTTAATATTTTTAGTCTCAGCGAGAAACTATTAGATTATTGCATTTATTGTACTTCTCCCATGATCAGTTTAAATATTTTTACAAATTAGTTTCAAACATTAATTAAGATGCATATGTTAACGATTTTGTTTACCACCGTCGTCGAACGTCGCTCACCTCCAGTATAGTCCTGTTATGTGTGCGATGAGGACTGAGCCGTAGACTCCAGCGGTGCGTCCTGTGGCTCCTCCCACCATCGTCTTCGCTCTCCGTTGTGTCCTGCCGCGTGATTCGCTGACGCTTTCTCTTCCGGGAGCTGATTCGCTGGAGGGAACCCACAATCTGGAGCCTGAACGAATCACAAAGCAGAAATCAAGCAAAAATGTAGTGCATGTTTGCGTGTGACGGTCAGGGTTGCCAGGTTTTCATAACAAAACTCACCCAATTGCTACTCAAATTTAGTCCAAAACTAGCCCGATTGTGTTTCGAGAGGAGTCCCCCGTTAAAAATCATGTTCGGCCGACTAAAATACACATTTTTTGGTGGGGTTCCCCTGGTAAAATTCACATTCCAGGAGATAATTATTGCATTTTTTGGGTTGCGTCAACCTGCAGACATGTAAAACAACCCACGGCAACAGTGTTAAAGGGGTCATCAGATGCCTATTTTCCACAAGTTGATATGATTTTTCAGGGTCTATAACATACTTTGGTTAAAATTTCTCAATGGTAGTGTAAAAAACACTTTTACCTTGTCAATATCAGCCCTTTTAGAGCGAGCTATTCTGTTGCATGTTCCTTTAAATGCTAATGAGCTCTGCTCGCCCCGCACCGCCCCTCTCTGTCGTGGGATGATGAGCCGTAATGTTTACTTTAGCCACACTTAGCCACATTTAGCTGTGAAACTTGCTAACTAGCACATTATTAAGAAAGGCCATTTGCAAAGATGCATACAAACCCTTATACTTGCTTCTGTAGATCGGGATCGGCACTTTCCTTTCAAAAACGAAAGTAACGTTAATCCTTTGTGTCTTCAGCGGCTCAGATGTCAGTAGTAAATGACGACTGCTATGTTCATTATTACATCCAACACAGAACAGCTCAGTCGCTCAGTTGGAGACATTCTTGTCTCCCCCCCCCCCCACCTGAGTCACACTGTTTCAGCTCATAGAGGGCGGGTCTAAGGTAAGGCGCTCATGTCAATCAACTATTGTAGGAGGGGCCTCTGTCTGTGTGTCATCACACCAACAATAAGCTGAGAATGACCTGATTTTATAAATGGCATATTAAAAAAGTACCACTGGGTGGATTTTTATCATTGTAGGGTGGTTGTGTACCCAAACTGCCAACACACATTAATGTTCAAACAACATGTAAAAGTGAGTTTTGCATCCGATGACCCCTTTTAAACAGTGTTAAAACAGCGGACTTGGCAACCCTGGTGTTGGTCACACACCTGCTGTCCGTGTCCTCAATGTCCGCATCTGCATCGCTGTCTCCCTGAAGATGAGACTGGACACACTCCTCCTGAAACATGAGTCATACATCTAAACACACACAGACACTCGTGTGCTTATACATTCAGAGACGTGCAGACACTGCGCCCACCTCTGTGCCATAACCCTCTGAGTATCTGGTGATCATGGGTCTGTTCTTACCGCACTGGACACACTTGACACTGGAGTCCTGATGAGAGACATTGAGAGACAATAAAAGAGATTGCCAAACAGCAGGACCTTTCATTTAAAAGGATAGTTCATCCCAAAATTTAAATTCTGTCATTAATTACTCACCCTCACGTTTTTCCAAACCCGTAAGACCTTCGTTCGTCTTCAGAACACAAATTAAGATACTTTTGATAAAAAAAGAGAGCTTTCTGACCTTCCATAGACAGCAAGAGTCCTCCCACATTCAAGGCCCAGAAAGGTACACTCCTAAAGATAAAGATGCTTTAAAAGGTTCTTCGCAGCAATGCCATAGAAGTACCATTTTTGGTTGCACAAATAGCCATTCAGTCAAAGGTTCTTTAAAGAACCATTACTTCCTTACCTTTTTATAATCTAAAGAACCTTCTTTCTCTGAAAAAATCATTTTGTAACACAGAAAGGTTCTTCAGATGTTAAAGGTTCTTTATGGAACCATTTAGACAAAAAGTGTTCTTCTATGGCATCGTGAAGCACCTTTATTTTTAGGGGTGTAGCGCCATTTTGGAGAGTATCAAGACTCTGATGCTTTGTTTACATTTAGAGAAAAGTTTGCACATGTGTTGTGATACTCTCTAAAATGGTGCTAGGCTAACACAGAGGTGAAGAATTGTTGAATAAAGTTTATTTTTGTTTTGTTTTGTTTTTGTTTTTGTATTTTCGTAGCTTCATTCAATTATGGTTGAACCACTGATGTCTCATGGATTATTTTGTTGATGTTTTTGGTACCTATTTGGACCTTGAACGTGGGCCCAATGGGTTAGAGAGCTCTTGGATTTAATCAAAAATGTCTTTTCGAAGGTGTGTTTCGAAGATGAACGAAGGTCTTACAGGTCTGGAACAACATTGACATAATTTTCATTTTTGGGTGAACTAACCTTTTAATCTATTTTGATCTCCTTTAATTTCTTTGTAGTGCTTGCTAAGACAAACACAAAATAGATGGTAAAACTGTATAATAGGTGGAAAAAAATCCCATTAATTTACATTTAAGGACTAACTGGAGACAGATATAATGACAAAAATGTTGAATATTTATAATTTATTATTTAAATAATATAGTTCAAAAGTTTGGGCTTAGTTCTACTTTTTTTTGGTTTTTGAAAGAACTTACACTCACCAAAGGTGCATTTATTTGATCATAAATACAATAAAACAGTAAAATTGTGAAATATTATTACAATTTAACTGAATTGTTTTCTGTGTGAAAATATTGTAAAATGTAATTAATTATGGTGATGTTACGCTGAATTTTCAGCATCATTACTAAGTAATCGTTTCAGTCTCGCATGATCCTTCAGAAATCATTCTAATATGCTGATTTGCTGCTCATTTCTGATTATTTTCATTGCTGAAAACAGTTGTGATGCTTTATTTTTTTGTAGAAAATGTGACATTTATTTTTTAGGATTCTCAGATGAATATAAAGTTCAAAAGAACTGCGCTTATTTAAAACAGAATTATTTTGTAATATTATACATTTCTTTACTGTCACTTTTGATCAATATAATGTAGCGATGCAAAACAATTATTCCTGATTGATTGATTTAAAATAATTTATGTAAAAAAAAAATATTGTATGTATTTGTATGTAAACACATATAATTTCTATTATATATACACTACCGTTCAAAAGTTTGGGGTCAGTACATTTTTATTGTTTCTTTCTTTTTTTTCTTTTTTTTTTTTAAGAAATTAATACTTTTATTCACCAAGGATGTATTAAGTTAATAATTAAAAGTTTATTAAAAGTTAATAATAAGTAATTTACATTGTTATAAAATATGTATATTTTGAATAAAGACTGTACTTTTTAAACTTGCTATTCATGAAAGAATCCTGAAAAAAAATTAATCATTCTAATAATAAACAGCATATTAGAATGATTTCTGAAGGATCATGTGACACTTAAGACTGGAGTCACAGCTGATAAAAATTCAGCTTTTCATCACAGGAATAAATTCTATTTTAAAGTATGTTAAAATAAAAAAATTATATATTTTATATTGTAAAAACCTTTTGCAATATTACTGTTTTTTCTATATTTTTAATCAAATAAATGCAGCCTTGATGAGCAGAAGAGACTTCTTTAAAGACTATTACAAGTCTATTAAAAGTCTTACTGACCCCAAACTTTTGAACGGTAGTGTAAATATAAATTTTTGACATATAAATTTTACGTGTGTGTGTGTGTGTGTGTGTGTGTGTGTGTGTGTGTGTGTTTATATATGCATATACACAGTACACACACATAGAGTATGTAAACATATACTTTGAATCAATTAATCGCAACCCTAATTTAATGCATCATTGATGGATAAAAACATTAATTTCTTAAAAAACATATGTTACTGACCCCAAATTTTGAATACTGTTATAAATATATACACAAGCACTTACCTCCTGTGGGTGCTGATCACAGAAGGTGGTAAAGGGGGTATTTTCACACAAACACACCCCAGCCGTCTGCCCACAAGCCCCCATGTCCTACAGAAAGACAAATCGAACATGTGCAGTTCCAATAATGGCACTCAAAGCTTTCCAATAATGACGTCCATACCTCACAGTCATTGTCTGAGTTGTCCGAGAAGAGGCCGTTTGAGTCTGAGTCTTTTCTTCTAATCACCTCCATCTCTCCCTGACTCACTCACACTTCCACCTACACGAGGTGAGGGATAAATAAAGAAACGCTGCACCAACAGAACCACTTCCACTCAAACTTACATATGCAGTGCCAGTGTGCTCTACAGCAGGGGGAGAATCTTGCTGAAAGCAAATAACAATAATAAAATTAGCTTTAAATGAATATATGATTGCAAAAGTAACTTTAAATAAATTCTGCTTCAAATGCAAATCCAACTGTGAAGCACCGCACTGGCACTGGCACTGACAGAGATGTGCGTGACAAGTGTTTTGAAGTGGTTGCACCATCAGTGCATCTGTCTGAAACCGAAACCTTGGTTTAGAAATGCGTGTATATAAAAATATATTCATACTTTGCGCAATCTACTGTTCTATTTCTTGTCTAAGCATCTTTAGCGTATGATTTCAGCCCAATCCCACGCGCATCTGCCCCGCGCGCTCATTACGTAATAAAGACGCACGTTTTATTTTATTCGTTCGAAGCGCGCAGATATTTCTCCATGTTGTCTTTCGCGAATACTTTAAATGATATTTCGCAACACCTCCGCTTCCTAGCAGAAACACACGGGTCCTGTCAATCATTTGAAGTCATCATAAACACGCGAAACAAACAACAAACTATGGTTTTGGTTGGGATAAGCACGCGAAAATCGCTCAGATTGTTCGTTATCACCGCAACAAAATCTCCACCGACTGCGAACTTCTTAAAGCTGACAGTCCTCCTGACTTACCTTGTCTGAAAGATGATACATCGTCTCAGTCTTTTGCTTCCAGAAATATCATTTGGTTGTTCGTTGATTTTGCGCGTTTGCTAACAAATCAGGACGGGTCCTTCCCGGTGCGCGTGAACACAGTAGCGCTCGGTGTCCCGAAAATGTTTGACATTGTAGTTTCGGTGTCAGTCGCTCGTCGAATAATAACGGTGCAGTCCGCGGGGGCGCGCCTGCCATAAATAACATTCCGGAGCAGGGTAAAGGAGCGTGCGCGCTCCCGTGGTGGGGGTTGGAGATGACGCATGGAGTTTCGAAGGACCAATCAAATGTTTTCATGAGGATGACAGCTCTGTCAGTGGAAATACAAGGTTCAGAGCAGTAACTTAAATTACAAATAAGCTGAAATTATAAATAAAATATTTGTGACCCTTGACCACAAAACCAGTCATATGGGTCAATTTTTTTTTTTTTTAATTGAGATGTATACATAACTTGAATGCTAATAAATAAGCTTTCCATCGATGTATGGTTTGGTAGGATTTGGCCGAGATTCAACTATTTCAAAATCTGAAATCTCAGGGTGCAAAATATTCTAAATATTGAGGAAATCGACTTTAAGGTTGTCTAAATGAAGTTATTAGCAATGCATATCCTATTACTAATCAAAAATTAAGTTTTGATATGTTTACGGTAGGCAATTTACAAAATATATTCATGAAATATGTTCTTTACTTAATATCCTAATGATTTGTTGACATAAAAAAAAAATCGATAATGATAATGTATTTTTGGCTATTGCTACAAATATACTTGTGCAACTTAAGACTGGTTTTGTTGTCCAGGATCACATATATGCATACAAAACACACACACACATACACACACACATATATATATATATATAT